>NC_081411.1:308452917-308752917 GCF_030272615.1 Cryptomeria japonica | reverse complement strand
GGAAAATTTCTCACACACCCCTTTCTGCTTACTACAACTAGGTTATCAAAGTTTATGTGACCTAATCTTCGGTGCCACAACCAACTTTCATCTTCTTGTCCTAACATACATTGGGACTCATAACACTCCTTTAGATTGTAAACATTTCCATCTATTCTCTTTCCTTCTCCCACAACTTGACCGGTACTCTCTTTCTTTATCTAGCAACCAGTTGAGTCAAAGGTGAATTTGTAACCTTTGTCACACATTTGACTACTCAAAAGATTGTGCTTGAGGCCTTCCACATAATATACATCATGTGCCTTCAGCTTTCCATTAATACTTAGAGTGCCTTTTCCCTTTATTTTGATGGAAGAGTTGTCTCCAAACCTTACTAAACCACCATTCCAGTCTTCAAGTTTGATGAATTTCATTTTGTCACCAATCGTGTGGTTTGAGAAACCACTATCTACAACCGATAGATTTTTTCTTTCAACATGTAAGGTAGTTTGTACTATGAGACTTGATTCCACCTTTTCCTTTTCTTTCTCAATCCATACCAGTTTGGTTTCCTTCTTCTTGTCAGTTGTTATATTATGCACAGACTCAATTATTGGTTCTTGATCAGGATTTGTCTTCTTCTACTTGATCTTCCAGTTTTTACATAGCTTTTCTATGTGTCCAAACTCTTGACAGTTATAGCATTTTACATCTTCATATAAGGGAACATCCTTAAAATTGTTTTGGGAAACTGGTTTTTTCTTCCTACATTCAAAACTCTTATGATCGTATCCATTGCATTGATAGTAGACCACCTTCATATCATAGAGTGCATTAAATGGATTTCTACTTTCATAACTCATAGGGGGCTTATTGATTAATCTACAGTCAGTCATTCTATGCCCAAATTTATTGCACCGGTAACAGTAACCATGAAAGTTTGAAAGATATCAGTTGGGTAGCCTTGGTCTTGAATGGGACTGCCTCATCGAGGGTTTTCTCTTCATGTTGTTGGATCTAGTGAAACCTTTATGATCAACCCGTGCATTTCTCCTTGGATCCGCATGTTAATACAAGAAGTGTGGCTTCTGGTTCATTGTTGTATACCGATTTGAGTGGCGATTTCCAACAGCATCTGCATATGTCTTTTTGCTGGTATCCTTGCCTATAGTGAATGTACTCTTTTCTTCACCTTCAAAAGAAGAGGTGGACTTTATTTCTTTTCCAGATTTATCTTTGTGGGTTGAACTTTGACCTACTTCAAAGCCTAAACCACCAATGTCTTTGGATTGCTTTTGTTTGCTCAATATCTTGTCTAAGGCCTCGATGTTGTCTTCATATTCTCTCCTTATTTTCATTTCTTTGTTTCTTTCTTCAAGCTCCTTTCTGAGCTTCACTATCTCTACTTCCAACTATTGATGCTCCTTTTCCTTCTTTGTGAGATCAGAGGATGTAACTTCACATATCCTCTTAGTTTCTTCCAGCTGCAATTTCAAGTTAGCTATAACTTGACATGACTCATCCAGGGCTTTCCTCAAGAGATCTTGTTCATTTACTGCAGAAAACTTGACCTTTTTGAGTTCTCTTCTTATTTTTCTCAATTCCTCAAAAGAAGTGATAAGCTCACCCTCCCAGTCCACTTCAACCTCAATATCCTCCTCTTCTTCATCTTCATCAACTGGTTCACCAAGTGTCATGAAGAGATTAACTTTTCTATCATTCTCATGATAATCATCCTCTGATTCATTTTCCTCATCCATTGTATCATCCACAATAGTATATAGATTGTTCTTATTCTGGTAGCCTCTCCTTCCTTGTCAGTAGTCATTTCTTTATCTATCTTTGCCGGCTGATTTTCTGAACTCTCTTGACTTATCTCCATCGGTTTCCTTGTGAGGACAATTAGCAGCAAAGTGTTCGACCTTCCCATAGTTGAAACATTCAAGTGATAGTTTTCCTTTATACCAGTCAGATCCTCTTTTGAGCATCCTGACAAAGTTTTCTACTTCTGCATCAGATTCTTCACTGGATTCTTCATGAGTAGCTACTTCTTTCCCCTTTTTGGTGATGTTGAATGTTGCTTCTTTCCTTGAGGAAGTATCACTAATTATTCTCATCTCATAGGCTGTCAGTGAACCAAATAACTCATCCATTGTAAAGTCTTCACATTCTTGGATTCTTCTATGGCAGACACCTTAGTATCATACTTGGGTGTGAGAGATCTAAGTACCTTCTTGGCAAGAATCTCATCCGCAATCTCTTATCCAAGTCCTCTGATAGTGTTCATAGTTTCATCAAATCTATGAAGATAGTCTGCAATCTTTTCATCATCTTTCATTTTTATGCTTTCAAGTTGGCCCCTTAGTGCTTGCATCTTGGCTTCTTTGACTTTTGCATCTCCTTCAAACAACCTCTAAAATTTATCCCAAGTCTCCTTTGCTCAAACATAGTGCATGACTTTGACAAATTCATTATCAGAATTGACCTTTGCATTATTCTTATACTCCTTTTTGGCACCCGGATTAGTGGGAGGATCATTAGGAACAACATACCCATTCTTGATAGACATCCACACATCAAAACCGAGGGAGGAATATTAGGTCTCCATTCTTCTCCTCTAGAAGGCATAGTTGGATCCATCAAACATGGGGGATTTTGAGGAAGCAGACTCATTTCTTGCCATTGTGTTCAAAGTCCATAATCTACCCAAGGTTTAAATATAACCGAGAACCTAGGATCTGATACCAATTGTTGAGCACAGAGTACCACTGAGAGGGGGGTGAATCAATGGTTCCTAAATTTTGACTTTCAAATCAACTTCAAAAAACCAGTTAACCACTTAATCACTTAAACAATCAAACTGGTAAAGCAAGAAGGAAAGCCAAAGAGATCAATCATACAAATGCAACTCACAACACCAGATGTATGAGGAAAATCCAATGTGGGAAAAATATCGATGAGAAAAGTTGTTGGAGACTACTGCTCCAATCCAACCTCATAGGTAAAACACTGAATTACAAAATTTAGGGTACCAACCTAGGGAGCACCAACTCTCAACTTTAGGTCACCAAACCAAGGAGAACCAACCCCTAACTTTAGGGCACCAACCCAAGGAGAACCAACCCCTACAACAAGCTCTTACTTGGTGATGTATATTGAAATACAATTTCAATACAGTTAAGTCTTCTTGTTGCAAATGACTTTTGTAACTCTTGATTAAATATCATATTACCGGTTGACAGTCTTTTCTCCTCCACTGAATCTTTGATTCTCGGGCTCTATTCTCTCTCTCTCTCTCTCTCATACACACACATAGACACACACACACATAGTCTCTCAACACATTGTGTCACACTTGGATGCTACCTACTCTGCCACACCTTGCCGATTTAGCTTAACTATGAAACCATAGCTATGTCGGTACTCAATCACTGCTGATAGAACCCTCTCACCGGTATTCTTTCTTACTTACTCTGCAACTCTCTTAGTATAATTTCTAAGGCTATAAATTCTTCTCTTTCACTTAATCTCTCTTTTCCCTTCCTCTTCTCTACAACATCAATCTTTCTCTATCTCGATCTCCTCTCCTTATACCATGGTTTATCGCCAAAAAGGCCATTCAAATTTAGAGCAGTTAGGGTTTTTTCCTCCCAACACAAACTTCATGAGATATGATCCAGTCTATCTTGGATCAATCACTTGTACTCCAGGGATGTATCTGTAGACTCTTTCCTTTCCCCAATGCGTACTTACTGAAGATAGCAAGCTTGGACAAGATTTCCTGCCTTGATATCTGTTGACTCATAAAACACTTCAGCTATTTCCTTTTCAAGATCTTCCTGAATCAGATTTCTCTTACATTGATCTAGGTGCTAACTACTCCATAATCTTCCTCTATCATCCTTTCTTCCTTGAGCCGCATTAGTTAGTTGTAATCCTTTGATTTGTGGTTATTTAATTTATGTCGACTAATCATTTTACCAACCATTTCGATGGTGGCTTTATCAACCTCTACATATTTTCCACCTCAGCTCCATATGGCATCACCATGGTCCATCACTCCTCTCACCAACACACAGTTAGTTAAAGCTTGATCATTCAACAAATTCATTCCGATACACACTTTTACTGGTAAGGTCTTCTTTCTTTTCTAACCGGCAGTACACACTATACCGGTAACACATATTCACCTCCAGTGGTTTGTGATAACTTTAACATTCTTCCTCTTTATCATAAACAAGCAGCTAGCCTCCAGACTGATTTATTGCTCAACACGTTAACACACACACAACCTTCAACCTGATTTATGCCTTACCGGTAATTGCCATCATGCTGATTGACATCAATGACAACTTAACGCCAAAATGGCAACAAGAATATTGTATGATCACTATTTTGTATGTTGTGATTAATGGAAACTATGTGTCTTCATTCATCTAAATCCTACAATGCAATCTGTAAGACTTAACCGGTGAGCAGAGAAAGTTTATATCATAAATGACAAATAGGACTTCAACCAGTAAAAGATAGACAATGTTACATTTCACAACTGGTATGTGAAGTTCATGAATAACGAGATGATATGGTTTGATAGAAGTAATGAAGGATGGTATATGAAGTTATGTTGATATCATGTGTTGATTTGATCTGATGAATGAGATTTGATTGATAGAGCATGTATTCTTACTAAGAATGAATCAGTAGTGATGAAAATCACTTAGATTAGTAAAACAACACAAAATTAGATCTTTCATGGGGGTGGCCAAAATAACTAAAGCGTACAATGAAAGATTGTCTAGATGCATTGAACCTAGGGAACTGTAACAAGGTTCTAGCAGACTTTATGATAATTTGAAATGTATGATGAGGTATGAAATAATATATGAGTATGAGCTTGAATGTGTAATAAATCATTAGCAATTATTGTATCTCTAATAGTGCGCTGATTAGAGAAGTTCTAAGATGAAGTAGATGTAATGTTGTAATGTTCTGAAGTGGATCTTATCAAACACAAAAGGTGTTATAGGAGGATCTTCTTACTATTGTTATCCTAATAGTTACAACAATTAAATCCCTTAACCAAGTAGGTCCTAATAGGCCTTAAATCCTTAAGTCCCCTAAAAGGGTAGCTCTCAAAAGGGTCGTAAACCCTCACATAAGGTTGATCCTAATAGGTCATTGAGCTCCTCATAGGGCTGATAGGTAAATCCCCTAACCGGGTCTTCTCCTAACATGGCATTTCATTGTAAGACCTTCAATGGTTAGGATTTCTATTATGCAGATAGTTATCTTGTGGGTACTAACTCCCACCATGGTTTTTCCCATTTGGGTTTTCCACATATAAATTTATTGTGTCATGTGGCCATTAGTCTATTGGTTGATTGCATATGTGAATGTGTTTCTCAGTTTCTTATCAAGTTTTAAGTTGTTAAGGTACATAATCAAATTTGTGTTATTTTTACTTGCACTGATTCACCCCCCTGTCACTGCCTCATAAGTTCATCAATTGGTATCAGAGCCTAACTTCTTTAAGGCTTAACCACTTGGAAGGGATCTCTAATCCTAAGGAAAATATGAGGGAAGGAATGATCTATAGAGAGATGGCTAGAGAACTTGTTGAAACCAAGGAAGATATTGAAACCCTAAGAGGCAAATACAAGACATCACTAGCTTAAAGGAAAGAACTGACTAAACAATTGTTGGAGATCTCTAACAACAGTTCTTCAGATGAGGCAAACATTGATGCACTAGTTGAAGAAGTGGAGAAGTTTAACGGTGAGAAGACTGGCCTAAGAAGAGAACTGGAAGCACTTAAAATCCGGATGAGTGAGGAACTTGAAGGTAGAAGAAATGTCGAGGACCAGATCCAAGATAAAGAGCATGAAATATTTAAGATTAAGAAGGAGAATGCAACTTTATATGAACATTGGCATGAGGAGAAAGAAGAAAAAGAAAGAATAGAGTTAGATCTTGAAATGGCAATGTCTCTCAGAGAGACCCTTGTGAAGATAAATAGAGATCTTTCAAAGGAACTTGTTGAGGCCAATGAGAAGCTTGATAAATTCAGCAAGAGCTCCTCTATGCTGGACGAATAGATCCAATCTCAGAGGATTAATGGTGATACATCTAGATTGGGATACTCTACATTTGAAAAAGGTGAACCTTCCGGTACAAAGAGAAACATGCATGAAGGTAAAACTGCTCCTAAAGTTCAAAAACATACCAATAAGAAATCTTACAAACCTGTTTATTTTAAGTGTCATAAACTAGGATATACTGCTAATGTTTGTAGAAGCAGATCTGATGTAAACATTGGTTATAGACCTAACAGTAGATATGTACATAGAAAAATTGAAGGTTACCGTTATACAAGCAACATGTATGGGCATAGATCTATTGAATGTGGATATAGAGATAATTATCCAACACCTCATTTGAGCACAAGACCTATTGGTGATTGTTGAAGGAATTTCAATGACCAGAGGATTACAAATTGGCAAAGACCCTATGTTAACCGGTCTAGTCCTTATGAGGTGGAGAAGAGAGTCAATGTGATTTGTTCAATCTACAACAACTTTGGACATGTGGCAATTAACTATAGAAGGAGGATAGGTAGAGGCAATGAAAGACCTTGGAGAGCATATGGAATGGCATGTTATCATTGTAACAAACTAGGACACATTGCAATGTTTTGGAGAACACAGATGAACAAAATGATGAATTATCCTACAGATCGAAAAGGAAAGCAGAAAGTTGATATTGAAGAAACTAGAGCTGAGATTAAAAAAACCTAGAAGAAGAAGAGTGATGAAAAACCATACGAGGAATCAGATTCTTCACCTAATGTGGAGAATCTATCACCGACAAACTAATTTGTTTCTACAACTTGGGGTGTACATATGTTGGAAATTGACACTCAATTGGTTGGTTTCACTATGTTTTCATTGATGGCAACATGGCATTGTGTTCCGTGATGTGAAATATATCAGACAGATCATGTATGTGAGGAAATTATTGTAAGGGTTATTCTAGTAAAGGGTTTAGGGATTCATACTAGAACAAACAGAGCTTAAACCAGAATTGTATTTTGGAATAGAAGATTATATCTTAGCAGTTCACACTTCTCCAGATTGTAGACTAGAATTTTACATAGTTAGTGAGGCTCCTATTGTGTTTGAGCAGTGTGCTCTAGGCTGTGAGCCTTCCTACAAGTGCAGGCCCCTCATATTTTGTAATATCTCTTCATATGATTGGTGGATTGATATTGTGGGTCACAAATCCCACCGTAGTTTTTCCTCTTTGAGGTTTTCCATGTATAAATCTATGTGTTATGATTCATATTAATGTGATTGGCTTATTAGTTGCTTTACTTCTTTCAATTCTATATGTATCGGTATACCGATTAGTGTTTGGATGTTTTATGAAGGATAAAGTTTACCATTTTGGTATAACATTTATTCAACCCACCCTCTTAGTGTTATTGGTTTCCAACAATTGGTATCAGAGCCTTGTTCCTCAGAGGAAGTTTAACAGCTTGAGGAAATCCAGAAACTAGAATCAATGAATATGGCTTTGGAGAAGCAACTTGAGATGGCACTTGAAGATTATGATGCTGAAAGGTTGAAGAAATTAAAGATACAAGATGAATTGAATTCTGCTAAGGAATTCATTCTTGTCCTACAAGAGAGGCTATCATTTGTTCAAGCTAGGAGGAAGGAACTTTTACAAAATCAGGATGATGAAGAGAAAAATGCACTTAAGAAACAATGTCAGAAATTATATCAAGAGAACATGGGTATGAATAATGAAATGCAAGTTATAACTATGAGGATGACCAAGGAGATTGAGGAAAGAAAGAAGAAGGAATAAAATCTTGTTGTATCCCTGAAGAACAAATTTGAAGAAAGTGGTAGGTTGGTTCATGAAAATGATATGTTGAGAACTGATTTGGTACAATCCCAGAGTAATGAAAAAGAACTTGAGAGACAAATGATAATACTAAGAGAAGATTTAACTACTACAAGTGAGTATAAAGAAAAATTCAAGATCAACTCAGCACATCTTGATGAGTTATTGCAAAGACAAAGGCAGATTGGAGATTCGAGTGGACTTGGATTTCAGCAAGGAAAAAAATTTGGTACTGCTAATGAAGATCAAAACCATAAGGCACCGGTAAGACAATTTAATGCTTATAAATTCAATGGTAGATATTTTTTTGCAATAGATTTGGTCACATTGCTAGGCAATATAGAAATAGAGAAAATTAGAACCCTGATTCTACTCTCGATAAATGTTCTAAATGTAATAATTTTGGTCATAAGATAGAAGATTGAAGAACTAATGTAAAATGCTATGCATGTGGAAAATTAGGACATATGGCTAATCAGTGCAGGTCAAGCAATTTCACTAGTTTTAGCAAAGCAATTCAAAAGAACAACGTTACATGTTATGCATGTAATGAGGTTGGACATATTGCTAAGTTTTGTAGAAGTAGAAATCCACTAGTTAGTAATGGAGGATCAAATGAGAAAGGAAAAGAGAAGGTTAGTGAAATCCAGAAAGATTATACTCAGAGATGGGTTAAGAAGATTGAAGAACAAACATTAGATGGGAATGTCCTGGTTACTTATCTGGTAGAAGAGGTTGCTCCTGCACTGGCAAGAAGCTCATTCGGTATCTGAGGTAGATGCTTTAGGGGTAGGAAAAATTCATGAAGATGTTGCATATGCCCTAGGAAGAGGTTCTGGAAATGTTCCAGATATTGGAGAGGATTATTCGACATGGATATGTTCTGAGCAAGATCTGGTATCTCTCACCGGCAGTCATTTATATCAATGTAAGATTAGGGTTTTTATCACATGTTAAAAGGTCGAATACACTTCATTTTTAATCACCTTACATTTAGAGTGACCTCAGAGCGATTCAGTGTGACTAAGTGCGATCAAAGGCTATTTAGAAGCAATCAGATTTCTTCTTGAGCGATTTCACCGTCGTCTAGAAGAAATTGTTGGAGGTTTTCACTGAGATCAATCAAAAGGTATTTATCTTAAACATGGAAGTGGGATCATCATCTATTCCCATTTTTGTTGCAAACCCGGCTATGGTAGAGGTCAAGGACCACCCCGGGTCAATTTTCAAGCGGTATCCACATGTGGCTACCCTGGAATGTTTGGTTGGAGCATTTTCTCACATTCCAGAGGGAGTTGTGTATGTAGAGGATGTTATTGCATATATTCACTATCACATCGAGGACTTAGGAACTTTAGAGATTAAGGGCACGTATATGAGTGAGCTAATGGGAGCATCTAGAAAGATAAAACTGACATACCAACATATTGAAGAACTGGGGTTTACAAACATTCTGGATATTCTAGAGTTTGAGGATGAGATAATCAGATATGTCTTGAGAAGAGTACATGGGAATTTATATGGTTGAACATACCTTACAAAATTACCAAGAAAGCCATTCGGGCAGTCACTGGTTTTTCATCGGTTGGGCAACATCCAAACAAGATAGTTTGAAATGATTTTGTGAGGAAGATCACTAGTGCTACATTTGACAAAAGATCCATGAAAGTGAGCACTATCATTGATACAGACATAAAATTTGGTAGCATGATCATCGGGTATAAGGTAACTCAGTCAAACCGATTGAATTCTGTTTCCAGCTCATCCATTTTGGCTGCATAGAAAATGATGAGAGATGATGTAAAATTAGATCTATTCAGTTGGATGCTTGATGAGTTGTTGATAAATCTAGGAAAGATCAAGGGTTAGAAGAAGGGTACATTCTGGTAAGGGAGCTTGTTAGTTTTCCTAATGTTATCTTTTCAGAATGATACACTGGGTTCTCGTAAGAAGCAATGGGCTTTTGACATCCTAGTAGGAAGATAATTGAAATAGTCAATTGATGCATTAGGAGGCCAGAGAGATGATAAGGTATGGGGGTATTTTAAGGCATTTCAAAAATCTATGAGGTATAGGGTAAGGGTACTTAAGCATATTATAGAAATAAATTCTACTGACATATGCTTCATGGTAAAGAAGGATGAGACTCTCATGGAAGCAGTTAAGCCCAAATGATCTGGATTGAAGAAATGGGCTATGAGGTGGATGTTGGCATTTTGATGATGTTTGTACTTAGTTGTGATTGTCATTGATGGAAGCACACTTATTTGTTGTATGAGTTATTCTCAACCAATAGTATGTGATGTATTGTTAAAACTGATATTATATGCCAATGTATGCATAGTCTTTGTTTGTAGAAGACTATCGGTGTTTGCAGAAGGAGCTTACCGGTCAAAGCATGACCGAGGACCTCAAGCGGTATGAGGACCTCAAGCAGTATGAGGACCCCTAGTGGCAGCCAATATTTTTAAGATCGGAACACTATGTTCCAATTTACCATTATTTGTTTGTAAACTGGTAATCGGTATACTTCGTTTTGTTAACCGACAAACTTGTAAAGTGTGATGAGTTATCATCCGCCAACACTGATGCAGTGATTCCATGTCGTATTACAATAGTGTCTATATGTATTTTACCTAGGAATTTGTAATCTAATCTCATTGGACCCACATGAAATCAAATTCCTATGTGAGGACATCATGTCTAGGGTTTTGTGTGTAGGAATATTAGGTCTTTGCAAAAAGTATCTTGTGACAAAGATTAAACATGCGAAGGATAGAAGACTAAAGTAATGCTGCAATGCATTAATAGAGACCAATCAAGGATCTAACTAAGCATTTTGTTCTACTTTGTAGATCACTTACTTGTTGCTTACTAATCTCTTCGACAAGTCAGAAACCCTTCACTGGGTAGGCTCAGTTTCCTTTAACAAGGTGGGTCACAATTGTGGATCTGAAATCCTTTAATAAGATAGTCTTTAATAGGACTTATCTCCTATCAGAGATTAGGATTCCTAATAGGATCTATTCTAGTGAAGAACATTGTAAGGCCTTAACCAGTCCGACCTTAACTGGTCTAGTTGCTATTCTGTAGATAGTAGACTTGTGACTTTTACTCACCGTGGTTTTTCCCATTTGGGTTTCCACATCAAAATATCTTGTGTTATGGTGATTGTGATATTTTGGGTGAATGCTTTATTTGCTATTTGGCTTGTTTGTGTATTAACCAATTTTCTATTTAAAGGGATATATCGGTCTATAGTAAAATTGCTTAAGTATTTGGTAAGGTTTTTGAGTATACTAATTCACCCCCCCTCTTAGTATTCATCAATTGGTATCAGAGCCAACCTTTCTTTAAGTCTAACTGCTTGAAAGGAGATATGGGGGAATACAACATGAGGGAACTCACTCATCGTCTCGATGAATCTAAGAGATCCTATGATGAACTTAAGGTCAAGTATAAAGCCTCTTTAGCCAAAAGAAGAGAACTTACTGAGCAAATGCTGGAAATTACTGAAAGCAACTCATTTGATGAAGTAGACATGGATGCCCTAGTTGAAGAAGTGGAGAAATTGAATGAGTCCAAAACTAACCTGAGGAGGGAGCTGGAAGCACTAACCATTAGGATAAGTTAGGAACTTGAAAACCGAAGAAAAGTTGAGGATCTAGTGAAGGACAAGGAGCACGAGATCTTTAAGTTGAGTCAAGAAATTGGTACCATTACCACTTATCTACAAGAGGGTAAGGAAGAGAAAGAAGAAATGCAAGCACAACTCAATGCAGCCATTTCTCAAAATGAAACCCTAATGAAGACCAATAAAGCTCTTTCCAAAGAACTTGCTGAGACAAAGGAGATACTTGCAAAGTTCAATCGGAGCTCTGTAAAATTGGACCAATAGTTGGAATCAATGAAGTCATCAAAGGATACCACTAGACTTGGTTTCTCTGCATATGAGGAAGGTTAATCCTCTAGAACCAAGATCGATGTACCAAAAGAGCATCCGGTACCTGAGAACAACAACAAAAGAAAAGGTACGTCAAAGTTCAAACCTGTATGCTTTAACTATCATAAGGAAGGACATATTGCCAATGTATGTAGGAGCAAGACTTATAATAATTTCCCTTACATGCAAAAAAATGTGTATGACCACAAGGCTAGAACTGATAGATTTAATGGTCATTGTTATGCATGCAACAAGTTTGGGCATAGATCTTTTGAGTGTAGGTCATTTATGAACAACCCTGGAGGCTATGCACCAAGACCAAGAGGAATTGTCCTAGAACCTCTTATGAACCAGAGCTCAAACTGGTATAGAACTTATGACCATTGGTCAAATGGTTATGGAGCAACAAACAGTTGGAGTGAAACCTGTGTGATCTATCATGGTAGCGATCACACTGTTGCAACATGTAGGAGAAAGAATGGAAATGTGAACACCGAACCATGGAGAGCACCTGGTATGGTATGCTATCATTGTCACAAACCAAGACATCTTGCCAGATCATGCTGACTGAGATAGAATCCATCAAAAGACAAACCGATCGACCCAGAAGGTAAAGGAAAAATCGATGTCGAAACCACTCGGGCAGATATGAATAAAATTTGGAAAAAGAAATCTGAAGAGAAGCCACAAGATGTACTAGTTTTCGCACCCAATTTGGAGACCCCTGAATTGGAAAATTGAGCTTTGAAAAGCTTAAGGGGGAACATATTGGTAACAATGTTTTGGACCCTCAGAGTATATTGGTAAAGTGATTTTTATCGGTATTGGTTACATGTCGACCGATAGAAGAAATGAAGTGGTAAAAGATAAAATTAGGGTTTGTACCCTATTGGTAATGCATTTATTATGGTAGTTAGTAGCATGTATAAAGGTGACTCTTTTAGTCATTTTCACTTACCTATTTTCGAAGAAGCATTTTTCTAACTTGAGCAGCACAACAAAAGTGATCAATCTTGCATTCGAAGAAATCCAAAAAGAAATCTTGTGCAATAACCAGCAACCATTTGAAGCCATGCAAAGTGGAGGTCAGAGTGGTAAAGCAAGATTTTGGAGAAGTATATTGTTCTTGACATCACCGAACTCTAGTTCGGAGTAAAAAGGTATTTTTTGTCGAATCACTCTTACCATTTGGAATTATTTAGACATGGCTTCTCCATCCAAAGTCACTTCTAGTTCTTCCGCACTTGAGGAGTCATCCAAATCTCTTAGGAAGAAGTTGAATTAAAATGCCCTATCTCAAATTTCCACCGGAGCCATTGTCGAAGGGGATGTTTTTGGTTACACTGATTGCAGACTGGAAGACCTAGGGTCTCTAGTGATTCACTCCTAGTTGAATTTGTTATGTGGAGAAGATAAGAAGATTAAACTGGAGTACAATGTGATCGAGAAGAACAATTTCCATAATGCAGCATATTTTCTCGAGAAATTTACAAAAAATCATATAAGAATTATTCTTAGTAGGGTTCATGGTGACAAGATGTATCTTGAGCGAACCACTGATATCACACCGGAGGCAATCCATGTCGTGACCAATTTCTGCAATATTGGAGAAGTCCTTGTTCTTTGTAAGATCACAAAAGGAAAAGTGGAAAAGCTCACTGGTCTTGTGAGCGACAAGCAGACAATGACTATCAACACCATAAGAGATGACTTGATAAAGTATGCGTGCATGGTGATCGGGTATAGAGTATTCTATGCCAACAGGATGAATTATGTTCCTATAGCTATGGTGCATGCCACTTATCAAATGATCAAGGAAGATGCAGAGTACAACTTGTGTACCTACATGCAAAAACAACTCATGGGGAATTTGAAATCCATCAAAGAGGACAAGACACTAAGGTTCAAGTTCGGTCAACTACTTGTCTAGTTGTTTTTCTACTTTCACAGGTATTTTCTAGGAGTTGGTGATGTTCAATGGTCAAGTGACCTACTGGTTACAAGACAAATCAAGGAGAGTCTGCAAGTAGTCAGATCTACTTATCCGGAGACTCTGAATAGGTATTTTGATTAGTTTAGATTGAAGATGAACCAGAGAACAAGGCTATCAGGTGACCTGGTTAAGAAGTATGAAGATGATATTTGTTTCACGATCCAAGTGGATCATTGCATAATTGAAGTGGTTGAGCCAAGAAAAGAGGAAGTTGAGCCTATGGGCTATGAAGTGGTGAACGATATACTCATTGGGTATGGCTCTACCCTACTTTCTTCACCACTTGATCCTAAGAAGAAAAGGAATGATACCTACTCTGAGAGGGTTAATCCTACTAAAGTATTGAAGTAGAAGAAGAAGAAAGTTGTGCCATCGACATCAACACCGGTTAAATCTACTGCCAGTCCAAAAGTGACCAAGAGGTCACCAGCCAAGAAGAAACTAGAGGCTATTCCTCCAAAGGTATTTGAGAGGAAGAGGAAAACCAAGAACACAACACAAGATTCAGAAGACACTGAATCAAAAGATGAAATGAAGAAGATGAGGCAATCAGGTAAGAAGACCAAGCTAACCAGTAATGTACCCGTAACCCCTCCACTGGTAAATATAGTCATTTCTTCTTACAATCCTTGATGATCTAAAAGATTATTTTGATGATTTTAATGATATTGAAAAGTAGGAGGTAGAGCAAGAACTCATTAAGTATTTATGTGATAATGACCGGTCTCCAATCAATATTAAACTTATAGTTTCTAATTGTTTGTATGATTCTTTGGACAAAAAATGGTGCATTGCCATTGAAAAGGAGCAAGCAATTAGGGAGCAAATTTTTGCTCAATGTTTTCCAAATGCTTCCAATTCTGAATTATTTGAGATTGTTGATCAATACAAAGGCACATTTTTCATGAGAAAGAGAAGACTTTAGTTACTTGGAGGTAAAATCTCTGAAGTAGAAAAGGACACTCATCTGCAGGCTCAAGAAGTTGTCGAGATGAAAATGGTATCCGAAGGAAATCTACAGGTTGAGCAAGTGATTGACCTATCAAAGTCAAAACTGGATGAAGCCTTCAATGATCAGGGAGAAATAAAAGCTAAGAAAAATGATCCTATCAACGTAGATGCATTAGATGTTGAAGGCACCAAACCGGAGGATATTGCACTAGATATTCAAGAATCACCTAGTGAGAAAGTGGAGAAGGAGAAAGCATAGAAGGAGAAAGAGAAGGATGACAAGGAGGCCAAGGAGAAAGAAGAGACAAGAGGAGATCAAAGCAAAGGAAGGAGGATAGACTTCCAAGATTCCCGAGGCAATCAGAGATCAAGTTCAATCTAAATAGGTTGATCCCACCAGTCATAGTGAATTGACTCTTTCCTATCTTACCAAATTTGTAGACGAAAATGAGCTACTTACAAGTATTCAACTTGCTAAAGAAATATTGGAGGAACTAAGAAAGAAGAAAGAAAAAGATGTTATTCAATTTGCTATTGATACTCTTTCAAACTTAGTCCCTGATACTAATCTTCTCGGTACCAATAACTCACTGGCTCAGTTGAAGCTTCTATGCACAATAGTAGGTGATCAAGTGCAATCATTGGAAGATGTTGCCCAGGATACTGCAAAGAAAAAGCATGAAAAGGCACTAAAAGTTGCATTTGTGAAGCAAATTGATGAAGATAGAACCAAGCTGATCCATCAGAGAGATGATATCACTCTGGCAATGGCTGAAGGATATAAAATTTTGGGCAAATTTTGCTAGCCTGATCTATTTTGTGATGATGATATGAAGAAGAAAGGTCAACTCCAATTTGAATTAAATAAGTATATGGAGACCTTCAAAGTGCCATATGATTCCTTCACAGTGTATGGGCAGACTGTATAGATTCACAAGCAACAAATTGCCAGGATTGATTCAGAGATCTACAAGCGGACTCAAAATCTGCAGGAGCTTCAGTTGCTTATGTTACCTAAGTTGTAGATTCTTCATAAGTGCTTTCTGAACATGGAAGCCATTATTGTGACTCAGGAATTGATAACTATGGATGCCATGGAGGATTTGTCATTCCAAATGAAGACTCAAAGCGAAATTGCTTCCTCACTCCTAAATACTTGGTCTACAGACATGTAGGAATTTCTAAAAGACTTTAAATCCATTTTTGAGAAGTTCTACTCATTATTGTCATAAACATATACTCTGTTTTCATGTTATGCAATATGATTTTGGTAAATCTCTGAGGCATGTTTGCATTACTTTGTCATTGTTGGCAAAGGGGGAGTGGTATTGAATGAAAATTTTATGCAAATGGAAGTAGTACATGCTTGTAATTCTGGCAAAGGGAGTAGTGTATATGCTTAGGGGGAGTAATTTTGATTATGGCATCATTTTTGTTTTGTAAGCACTTAGATGTCAAATTTTCCTAAGTGTTTCCATCAATGCGAAATAGGGAGATTGTTGGAATTTTGATGATGTTTGTACTTAGTTGTGATTATCATTGATGGATGCACACTTATTTTTTGTATGAGTTATTCTCAACTGATAGTATGTGATGTATTGTTCAAACCGATATTATATGTCAATGTATGCATAGTCTTTGTTTGTAGAAGACTATCGGTGTTTGCAAAAGGAGCTTATCAGTCAAAGCATGACCGAGGACCTCAAGTGGTATGAGGACCCCAAGTGGCAGCCAATCTTTTTAAAATTGGAACACTATGTTCCAGTTTACCAGTCTTTGTTTGTAAATCGGTAATCGATATACTTTGTTTTGTTAACCAGCAAACTTGTAAAGTGTGATGAGTTATCATCCACCAACATCAATGTGGTGATTTTGTGCTATGTTACAATTATGTCTAGATGCATTGTACCTAGGAAATTATAATCTAATATCATTGGACCGACATGAAATCAAATTCCTATATGAGGACATCATGTCTAGGGTTTTGTGTGTAGAAAGATTAGATATTTGCAAAAAGTATCTTGCGACAGAGATTGAATGTGAGAAGGATAGAAGATTGAAGTAATGCTGCAATGAATTAACAAAGAGAAATCAAGGATCTAACTAAGCATTTTGTGCTACTTTTTAGATCACTTACTTTTTGATTACTAATCTCTTTGACAAGTCAGAAACCCTTAACCCAGTAGGCTTAGTTAAGCATGTTCTAAATCCTCTAACAAGGTGGTTCATAGTTGTGGATCTAAAATCATTTAACAGGGTAGTCTTTTACATGACTTATCTCCTAATAGAGATCAGGATTCCTAATAGGATCTATTCTGGTGAAGAACATTGTAAGGCCTTAACTGATCTGACCTTAACCGGTCTAGTTGCTATTCTGTAGATAGTAGACTTGTGAGTTTTACTCACTGTGAGTTTCCCCATTTGGCCTTCCACATTAGAATATCTTGTGTTATGGTGATTGTGCTATTGTGGGTGAATGCTTTATTTTCTATTTGGCTTGTTTGTGTATTAACCGATTTACTATTTAAAGGGCTATACCAATCTACAATAAAATTTCTTAAGTGTTTGGTAAAGTTTTTGGGTATACTAATTCACCCCCCCTCTTAGTATTCATCAGTGGATGCATAGATTCTTGAAGCCTATGCAAAAATGTTGATTGATGCACTAATAGATGAGGCATATAATCCATGTGGTACTGCACAACAAAAAACTCAAGAGGTTGAAATAGAGTTCAACCAGAAGAAAAGAGAGAAACAAGAAGGAAAAGAAAGCAAGTTTGTGCAGAAGGTCTCAAAGGAGATCAAAGCACTAATTGATGTTGTCTCAAAGAAAGGCCGAAAATGAAGGATCTAGAAGTTCATATTGACCCTATTACTATAGAATCAGAAATAGAGGCTGATACACCATTAGAATTTAAGAGGGTTGTTAGGAAGAAACCGGAGGAAACAAAGGTAGAAGCAAAGAAAGAACTGATTAGGAAGGTTACAATCAAGCTACCGGCACAGAAGCAAGCACCTAAAGCTACACTTGCAGCTGCATCCAGTACTGCCAAGAAGAAGAAGAAGAGTGACATTGACTTAACAATTGAAACTAGTAATGTAACTATCACACCACCTAAAACTTGTGCAAAAATAGTAGATGAAATCACTAAAGATGGCATGCTGAAGAATGTTCAATTTTATTATGAATACTTAGAGGATGATGAACAAAGAGAGGTAGAGGAAGCAGTCCTATTATACTTGGATATTTATAAGAAATCCTTAATAGAGATAGAAAATCAAATACCGGTTGAGTTATATAACATGTTAGATGCTAGAAGATTGTCAACTATGCAAGAGGATAAACACATTAAAATTAAGAACTATTATCTATCTATGTTACTATAGCTCCAGATGAAATAGAAAAGACACTAGAGGTGGAAAACAAAAAGTTTTTCAATAGCAAACATAGGATAATTATTCTAATACTAGGAAGAGTAAATCAAATAATAAAGGAGACTCAGAAAGCATGGGTGAAATTTCTGGGAGAAAATAGAGGATTATTTGCTTCAACGAAAACTGAGACAGAAACTGTAGATACCCTGGTTGAAGGAAAAAGAAAGGGGATTATGGGTACTTCACCCTCAATTTTGAAAAATATTAAGATAGTAAAAATTGAACCCTCAGTAAATACAAATGTACAGACAAATACTGAGATATCAACTAATACAGAGAATCAACAAGCTAACATTGCACAGGATACTAATATTGAGGACAATTTTCCTCCTGATACAAATGTACAGGTTGAGTTTATTGTTCCTACAGAGGAACCGATAGTTACACAGACTTCACCATGTGGGGAAGCCACCAGTGCAAGTGAGGAGGTTATAAAGGATAAAAATTCAGAGGAGAAAACAGGGGAATCCAACAAGGATCCGGTTGGTGGCCCATCATTATTGTCAATTGACACTTCTCAGGTAGAAAAGAAAATGAAGCGAGCCAATCTGGAATTCTTAAGGTAATCACTGAGCATATCTCAAAGGACTTTCAATCCTTACAGAAAATATCAAATCGACAAGCACTAGAAAGATTTACTTGGGTTAAGAGAGCTGCTTTTGATTAGGTAATCAAAATTGAGAAGAAAAAGATTGAGGAGAAGCTAATCCTAATAGAAAATTCTTTGAAACAATGTATAGATATATATAGGGTATGTTGTAATACTTAAATACTTACAACTAATGTAGATAAAAAGGTAAAGGAGATTTAGGAGAAAATTGCAAGTATAGCTAACTCTTTTGATGGATTGATTTCATTGACTACATCAATTGATGGTCAAATTTTGATTTTGGAGAACCAAATTTCTGCTCTTTAGAAGGAGAGAGACAAAATAATTAGAAGAGCCAGAAGTCTAAGAGGCTTTGTGAGTCCCCAGTTGGATTCACTCTGTGTACACAAGAAAAAATGTATGGATATGGTGGGAAAGCCCACACTGGTAGAGGTAAATGAAAAAGAGTCTCTTGCACATTTATTGAGTGGACTTGTATCTATCTTCAACACATTAAAAACCTGTTGGGTTACTTATGTGGAGTTATTGGAGAAGGCTTATCTGGAAATTTTGAAATTGGTCAAGCTTCGGTAAAACATCTTTGGGGATATTCATTGTATAGTTCTTATTCTTTGATATTCTTTTTAAAATTTTAAATGGCATTTATGCCAAATGGGGAGTAGTATAGATGTGAAAAAGAATTAAAGAGTTGTATACATAAGGGGGAGTTTTGGAGTTTTGGAGGTATGGAGTATTTTGCATATTTATCTCAAGGGGAGCAGGGCAGGATGAAACCTTGACCATTTTTTACATGAGTGTTGTCATCAATGCAAAAGGGGGAGATTGTTGGCAATTGACACTCAATTGGTTGGTTTCACTATGTTGTTATTGATGGCAACATGGCATTGTGTTCTGGCTTCATGTTTTGGTTCTATGGTGTACTGGTAGGCAGTTCACAGATTCTACACCGGCATTGACACTGGCACCAGTAGGACATAAGGATTTCTTTGGTCACCGACAAGGCAGGCCAACATGGTTTAGTAAAGGTTATTGGTATTTGAGGCCGAAATATCTTGGATCTGGCATCGACAATTTGTTTTAATGCTTATACATTTATGTGTTGGTATTTTGGATATGTTGATATGGTTTTGTCATTGATGTCAACACTTATCAACTCTAGTCAGCCTATCAGCACTTGGAGAATTGGTAATGTTCACCAGAAAGCAAGTGACTTATGCACAATCACCGGTATCTTGTTCACCGGTAGGATATATTGTTCACTGACACTTGGAATGACATGGAAAACACTTGGTTATGTCAAAGACATTGTTTGGACACTTTTTCTTGGAAGATTTGTTCATTGGTATATTCATGTTTGCATATTTGTTGTTACCGACAAATAGGTCCAGGATAAGCACCGACAAGCTTATCTATTCTAGATCAGCACGACACTCTATGTAGATGATTTATTAATGTTGTAAATGCATTAAGTTGACATGTTGAATCAGATATTGCATCGATTATTCTTTTACTTGTAAATTATTTTTATTGTAATATCTTTTAGAGTCGACCTACTCAATTGGTCCTAGGCTTTAGTATAAATGTAAGATCTTATTTGTGAGATCAATGTGTGAATGTGAAGAAAGGATTATATTTCAGTATATGCGAGAATAAGAAGAGCTATACATGTAGACATCATTTGAAGGTTGAAGGAAGGTTTTGTGAAGGCATATCAAAATTGAACCAATACTGAATCCAACATATGAAGATGCTATTTTGAGAAGTACATCATTATTTGATTTAACCATCCAATTGTAGTCAGTGTGACTCCCATTTGTGTTTGAGCAGTGAGCTATAGGCTCTTGGCCTTTCTGCATGTGCAAACCCCCTATTGTATACACATACTATCTATAGTAGTATCATCTGATTGTGGGTAAGGTTTCCCACCATGGTTTTTCCCTATACAAGGTTTCCCACCATGGTTTTTCCCTATACAAGGTTTCCACATACAAATATTGGTGTTATGTGTTGTGGATGCATTAATCTTTACCGGTACTGAAATTAACTGATAAAATATCTACCAACATTAAGTTTGGTTAAGTTGTTTTGGTTTAAATTTTTTTGACAACTGATTCACTTCCCCCCTCCCCCTTAGTTGTCTCTGGGACCTAACAATTGGTATCAGAGCCTAGTCCTCTTTTTGCATAAGTTTAACGGCTTAAGGAGATCCAATGTATTCTAACTATTTCAGGAAGGACAGTCCTAAACTTGATGGAACCAACTATGGCATATGGAAGATTAGGATGGAGACACATTTGAATTGCATTGGAAAGGACATCTGGGAATTGGCAAAGAATGGATATACTGCTCCTACTCTCGATCAACCTAATCCACCAACTTTAGGAAAAGATGAAAAAATGATTGTAAAGCAAGAGAAGCACTTTTGAGCGCATTATCAAATCAACAAATCATGGGATTATCAGACAGACCTACTGCTAAAGCTATTTGGGACCATTTGGAAACATTGAATGAAGGAGATTCCATAGTCAAAATTGCAAAACTTGAAAGCTTCCGAGTCAGGTATGAAAATATGAAAATGGAAGAAGATGAAAGGATTTTTTCTTTTATGGAAAGAGTAAATGAAATTGTTTTGGGTATTAAATATTGTGGAGGAACCTTAAGTGAAGATGAAAATGTTTCAAAAGTTCTAAGAGGATTTCCACCAGCATTCAAAATGAAATTTACTGCTATAAATGAGTTAAGAACAATGCCTAATACATCAGTAACTAGAGACACATTGATTAGAAAACTTTCAGCTTTTGAAATTGAGGAATTTGGTCATGTTGCTACTATAAAGATAGATTTAGATTTTAAGGCATCAACATCATCTATATCATCATCATTTGACAAGTCTAATTGGAAAGCCTTTTATGCAAGAGAACTTGAAGAAAACAAGAGAGGAAATGAAGAACTTGAAAAACTTGAAGCACTATTTGCAAGGAAAATGCCTAAAGGTCAAATTAGAAGTAAGTATGAAGGTAAAGCACCCTTTAAATGTTTTAACTATAATAAGACTAGTCATATGGCTTCAAGATATCCTGATAGACATGCAAGATTCAAAGAAGAAGCTAGAAGAACATACAAGCCTAACCCTGAATATCAGAGATACATATTTAAGAAGAATAAAGACAAGTCTTGTTATCTTGCTAATGAAGGAGTCACTGATGATTCTGATGAGGATCCGACAGACAATGGATCAGTCTTTGTTGCTATAACAAAAGATCAACCGACACCTACTGTTCAACCAGTAGAGCAGGCCTTGGTAGCTAAAATTGAAGTTAAGGATGAATGGATCATTGATTCAGGATGCTCACATCATATAACTGGTGATAAAAGTAAATTTTGCACATATTGATGAAAGTTGGCTATGGCATAAGCGACTTTGTCATGTAAATTTTGATTGCATTGTGAAAATTAGTACAACTAAAGCAGTTAGAGACTTACCTAAAATTGTTAAGCCTCACAATCCGGTATGTAAGGAATGTCAATTTGGAAAACAAGTTAGAGCATATTTTAAAAGTATTCCAGAAAAATCCAATAATTCTCTTGACTTTATTCATACTGACTTATGTGGTCCAGCTAGAACTAAAAGCTTACAAGGTGATAGATATTTCATGCTAATCATTGATGATTGTTCTAGAATGTGTTGGGTTACTTTTCTCAGAGAAAAATTAGAAGCACTTGGGAAATTCAAGCTATTCAAAGTGATGGTAGAAAATTAAATCGGCAAGAAAATCAAATGTCTAAGATCAGATCAAGGAGGTGAATTTACATCTAAGGAATTTAATACATTCTGTGAAGTAACTAGAATTAGAAGACAATTATCAACACCCCAAACACAACAGCATAATGGAGATGTAGAAAGGAATACTATAACTATCTTGGATGCAGCTAGAAGTATGTTATCAAAAACAGATCTACCACATGTATATTGGAGAGAGGTAGTAAGCACAATAATCTACACATTCAACAAAGTTCACATCAAAGGTGAAACTGGTAAGACCCCTCATGAACTATGGTTTGGTATTACTCCTACTCTTAAATATTTAAGAATATTTGGAAGCAAATGCTATATTAGAAGAGATGAGTATATTGGAAAATTTGATCCTAGAAGTGATGAAGTAATATTTCTTGCTTATTCATCTAAGAGCAAAGCATATAGATGTTTTAATAAGAGATTGCAGAAAATTGTTGAGAGTACAAATGTGAAAATTGATGAACAATTTAGAGGAACTTCAAGGTATATAGACTTTGAATTGGCAATAGAGATACTGACAAATGAACCCACACTAGTATAGAATGAAGATCCAGTTACACCAGTATCATCTAAAAATTCCACTATAACTAAAGAACAACACCAAACAAACACACCCCGGTATGTAAGACTGAATCACTCTGAAGAATAGATAATTGGGAACAAGCATCAAGGAGTTATGACAAGAGGAAGAATGCCAAATGAAGAGGTATGTCTTATTTCTCAAATTGAACCAGCATCAATTAATGAGGCATGTGAAGATAAACACTGGATTAAAGCTATGGAAGAAGAATTAGAACAAATTGAAAAGAATAACACATGGACATTAGTTCCCCGACCTAAAGACAAAAATGTAATTGGAACAAAATGGGTATTCAAAAACAAACTCAATGAAGATGGTAAGGTAATTAGAAATAAAGAAAGACTAGTGTGTAAGGGATATTCATAGAAAGAAGGAATTAATTATAATGAAACCTTTGCACTGGTAGCTAGAATTGAGGCACTCAGATTATTCTTGGCTTTTGCAGCACACAAGAACTACAAAGTATATCAAATGGATATTAAATGTACATTTCTAAATGGAGATCTTGAAGAAAAAGTTTACATTGAGCAACCTGATGGATTTTATTTGACAGAAAACAAAGATATGGTTTGTAGGTTAAGGAAAGCTTTGTATGGGTTGAAGCAAGCTCCAAGAGCTTGATATGCTAGATTGGATAAATATCTTTTGAAGATTGATTTTTCTAAAGGTAATGCTGACAAAAACTTATACTATAAAGTGACTAATGATGACATCTTGGTTATAGAAGTTTTTATTGATGATATAATCTTTGGAGGAGAAGATGGATTATGTAAAGACTTTTCTATTGAAATGCAACAAGAATTTGAAATGTCTATGATTGGAGAGATAAAATTCTTTTTAGGATTGCAGATTTCACAAACTGATAAAGGTATATTCTTGAGTCAATCTAAGTACTTGAAGGAGTTACTAAAGAAATTTGGGATGGAGAACTCTAAACTGGTAAGTACACATACGACTACAACTGATAAATTATCACTAAGGGATGAATCTACACCTGTTAGTCTGACTAGGTACAAATCTATGATAGGAGGTTTATTGTATTTGACACAAACAAGACCTGATATTATGAATGCAGTATGTATTGTTTCAAGATTTTAGAGTAATCCTAAAGAATCATGAATCAACAGTAAAAAGAATTTTTTGGTACTTATAAGGCACTACTAATCCTAGCCTATGGTATCCTAGAGATGAAAAATTTGAATTATGTGCATAAATAGATGCAAATTGGGTAGGAGATGTAGATGACAGAAAAAGCACCATCGGCAGAGCATTTTTTTCTTGGAAGCAGATTAATTTCTTGGTTGAGTAAGAAACAAAGTTGCACATCTTTATCAACAATGAAATCAGAATATGTTGCACCAACAACTAACTATACACAAGTATTATGGATTAAGAAAATGTTGAAGGACATAAAGGTAAAATGCAAGGAACCTATAACTATCTATTGTGATAATACAATAGCAATTGATATATCTAAGAATCCGGTACTACATTCTCAAACTAAACATGTTTCTATCAAACAAAATTTTCTAAAAGAGAGTGTTGAAGCAAAATAAGTAAAACTGGTTTATGTGAATACTAAAGAGCAGATTGCAGATATTTTCACTAAGCCTTTGCCTAAGGAAAATTTTGAATATCTCAGAGATCAGCTTGGGGTCATACCCCCATCGGTAGAGACTTAGATAGTTGATGTTTGTCATCAACTGACAGAACTAACAGAGAAATATTTTACTCTGACTTTGATGAGGAGAGCTACTTCTCAAGGGGAGTAGTTGGTATACTGAATAAGTTGATATTTTGTATTTGAACCTGGTTTTTGTATTGCTTTGGTATTTGATATAAAAGGGGGAGAGATTGGTATGGAGAAACACATGTTACTCCTAGGGGGAGAGATTTATTACTCTTTGTACCTAAATTTTGATTTCTGGTTATGATCTCTTTTGGGAGATTGTTAATTTTTGGTATTTGACATTTCTATTTTTGCACTTTGATGGTTTTCCATCTTTTGTTGCCATCAATGCCAAAGGGGGAGATTGTTGGTATTTTGGATATGTTGATATGGTTTTGTCGTTGATGTAAACACTTATCAACTCTGGTCAGCCTATTAGCACTTGAAGAATTGGCAATGTTCGCTGGCAAGCAAGTGACTTATGCACAGTCACCGATATCTTGTTCACCGATAGGATATATTGTTCATCGGCACTTGGAATGACATGGAAAACACTTGGTTATGTCAAAGACATCATTTGGACACTTTGTCTTGGAAGATTTGTTCATTGGTATATTCGTGTTGGCATATTTGTTGTTACTAGCAAATAGGTCCAGGATAAGCACCGATAGGCTTATCTATTCCAGATCACCACTACACGCTATGGAGATGATTTATTAATGTTGTAAATGCATTAAGCTGATATGTTGAATCGGATATTGCATCAGTTATTGTTTTACTTGTAAATTGTTTTTATTGTAATATCTTGTATAGCCGACCTACTCAATTGTTCCTAGGCTTTAGTATAAATGTAAGATCTCATATGTGAGATCAATGTGCAAATGTGAAGAAAGGATTATATTTCAGTGTATGCGAGAATAAGAAGAGCTATACACGCAAACATCATTTGAAGGTTGAAGGAAGGTTTTGTGAAGGCATATCAGAACTGAACCAATACTGAATCCAGCATATGAAGATGCTATTTTGAGCAGTACATCATTATTGGATATAACCATCCAATTGTAGTCAGTGTGACTCCCATTTGTGTTTGAGCAGTGAGCTCTAGGCACTTGGCCTTTCTGCACATGTAGACCCCCTATTGTATACACATACTATCTGCAGTAGTATCATTTGATTGTGGGTAAGGTTTCCCAACATGGTTTTTTTCCTTACTGGGTTTCCACGTACAAATATTGGTGTTATGTGTTGTGGATGTTATTGTCTTTCTATTTCATGCATTAATCTTTACCGATACTGCAATTAACTGATAAAATGTCTATTGGCATTAAGTTTGGTTTACCGGTATTAAGCATTAAGTTGTTTTGGTTTAAATTTATTTGACAACTGATTCAGCCCCCCTCCCCCCCCCCCCCCCTCTCAGTTGTCTCCGGGACCTAACATTATGTTATCTGTCTGACATATAACATGATATTGTATATATCTTTGTAAGCCGACATAAGGCATGAAAATTTGTATAGGGTATATAAGACAGTTTGATAATTATTTTAAAATATATACAAGAGATATATATGGATATGTGTGTGTAATATGATGTTAAATATATCAGAGAGATCATGTATATGAGGAAATTATTGTAAGGTTTAGGGATTCAGATTGGAATAGACAGAGCTTAAACTAGAACTGCATTTTGGCATAAAAGATGCTATCTTAGCAGTTCACACTTCTCTGGATTGTAGTTTGGAATTTTATGTAGTCAATGAGGCTCCTATTGTGTTTGAGTAGTGTGCTCTAGGCTGTAAGGATTCCTACAAGTACAAGCCTCTCATATTTTGTAATATCTCTTCATACCGCCAGTGGATTGATATTGTGGGTCACAAATCCCACCATGGTTTTTATTCTTTGAGGTTTTCCACATATAAATCTGTGTGTTATGATTCCCATTTATGTGATTGGCTTATTATTTGCTTTACTTCTTTCAATTTTGTATGTACCAGTATACCGGTTGGTGTATGTATGTTTTATTAAGGCTAAAGTTTACCATTTTAGTATAACACTGATTCACCCCCCCTCTCAGTGTTATTGGTTTCCAACAACATAATGTCAAATCTTGATATGAACCCTTGGATGATCTACTGTAAGTTAAATCTACATATTTTGATGTATTTTGATGTTTTAATATGTTTTCAGATCATAATTGGTAAATATTCTATAGTTCTGGCAACCAATAATATGCTTAAGAGTATTTTAAGGTGTTTTAGGGTTTTGTCAATTAAAGTATTTATTATAGTATATAGAAGGTGATTAAATAGAACATTTTTAATTTCATTTGTTATATTGCAATCTTGATTTCATTTTGCAAGTGCGCAGAGCATGGAAGTTTGTGCTAGCGGCATTCAAACCATTTACCAGCAATTTGAAGTGATTGGAGTGAATTTTGAATTGGTGGTCGAGTATTGAAAGTTTTTGACAATTGGAAACCCTAGTACCAAGGCAAAAAAGGTACTTATCTAAGAAATCCTACTATTTTCTTTGTAATTTGAATATCTAATATGGATGCACCTCATCTTGTCAATGTGACCGAGAGGGCAAGACCAAAATTTAAAAGACACCCATATAAGTCTGAAGAAATAGACCCTGTTGGTGCTCTATCAAGTGTACCGCATGGTTTTTTGCATGTAGAAGATGTAAGATCCTTTTACCACTGCAAACTTGAAGACATGGGAGTTGCAATTATTCATGAGCAATAAAGATATTTGTGTGATGATCAGGGAAGATTAAAAGAACAGTTTAGAAACATCATCGACAAAGGGTTTCATCATGTGATCAATTTCATTGATTATTTTGATGGTGAGTTAGTCAAATTATTTTGAGCCAAATACATGATCAATTTATGTGGTTGGACCAACCTCATAAAATCACTAAGGAAGCAATTCACGCTATAACTAGATTTTTCTCAACCGATGAAGTGCCATTGCTCATATTAGTACTAAAGAATGATGTGGAAAATTTGATTGGATCAAGATGGGATGGAAGAGCAATGACTATGAATAATATTAATGATCCTGCAGTTAAATTTGCATTAATGGTAATCAGTTATAGAATCTACTATTCTAGCAGAATGAATAGTATACCGACAACATCACTACACACTGCATACCAAATGATTAAAGAGAATGTTGGCTATGATCTTGTAGAAGCACTAAGAAGTCAACTTATGGAAAATTTGGAAGCAGTCAAGAAGGAAAAAAAGATGAGATTCAAGTTTGGACAACTTATTTTGGGGTTATTCTTTTAATTTCAAAACGTTTTCCCCAGTATTGGAGATGTTCAATGGATAACCGACACACTAGCCATTTTACATATGTAGAAAAACATTAGGATGCTGAAAGACAAGTTTGATGATGTATCATGGGGTTATTTCAGGAAATTTCAAAATAAAATGCATGCTAGGGAATGCATACTGGTAGAGGTAATCAATCGTTATGAGGATTCCATTTGTTTTATGGTAGACATGGATACATGCTTGATGCAAGTTGTTATTCCCAAGACCACATGGGTAATGCCCATGAGATATGAAGTAGACAAATATCTACTCATTTCTTTAAGCTAATCATTCGCTAGATCAACTAGTCGATACCACTGTTGAGAGGTTGGGAACCTATAAGGAGAAACTAATTCAAGTACACTTTGAATTGCAGAAACCGATAATAGCAAAGAAAGTGAGGAAAGAGGTGGAGGCCTTTGCTGAATAGGATGGATTCACTAAGGAATATATAGCAGCAACAAGAGCCAAACATGAGGCTAAACAAGGTGGAACTTCTAGTGTACCAACCGGTACCTCCACTAGTAAGACAAGAGTTGCCAAAGAAGAAGAAAAGAAGAAGGTAGAAGAAACAAAGGTAAAGCATGTTGAATAGGTAAACCCTCTACAATATAATTTTGGAGGAAAGGTAAAAATTTTGAACCTCCTATTGTGCCTCCCCAAACTGGTTAAAGAAATAAGGAAAAGGCTCATAAATCGGTGACAAATGTAGAGGAAACAAAATTGGAATAAGATAAGAGAACATTAAGGGCAAGTGCTAAGAAGCAGAAGACTACTGGTAAAGGTAAAGCATCTACGAAACTGTTGACACTTGAAGATTCTTTCATTAGGATGGTCAAAATAATAAATAATTATGGAGTATATAAGGGATTAATCATATTGTTTACTCATTTGTCTAAGAGCCAACAAAGAGAAATTGAAGATGTAGTTATATTCAATATGAATAAGTTTAGTAGAGCCCTGATTGAAATACAAGGGCAAATTCTAAATTCTTTATATAATTTGATTGATGCAAGGTGGCAAGTGACAATTATCCTAGACAAATTATTAATTGATTATACACTTAAACACTTGCAACCAAAGGCAACTGAAGAGGAAATTGAACAGATAAAGGTTAATACAAAAGAAATTTTGAGATCAAAGAAAAGATTAACAAGAATTCTTATCGAAGAGATTGAATCAGTTCAAAAGGAGACTGAGATTTTGCTGAAAAAGGCTTTAGGTCTCATCCCTTATGAAGAAGATGGAAAAGATGAAGAAGTTGAGGAGGATACCCTAGTAAGGCTGAAGGGAGAACGCTCTCTTGAAGGTGTTAAGGCAACATACTTTTGAACTGGACAACAAGTATCTACAAGATGATCTTATTGATACTGAACTGGTAGTTATACCAGATGATGATGTTGATAATGTTGCTAACATTGCTGGCAATATAGATGTTTTTGGAGTTGATGTATAGGTGTTTGAACCTCAACATGAATAGAAAGAAAAAAAACATGAAAAGAATGCAGAAGACAAGTGCTCAACTGAGAAACTGATGAATGCATAGTCAACAAAGACTCAGACTACGATGAAAATGAAAATGTTTCTACTGAGGATAATCAAAAGGATAAAGTTGATAAGGAAGAGGAAGCACCAATGAAAGAACAGACTGTTGGAAATCTGCCATTGGTCAAGGACATCGCTAATAAAGAGAAGAAAACAAAGAATGTGGAAGAGGAGAGGATAATAGAAGAAATAAAGACAACTCCTACGGTTCTTCCTAAATCCAAACTGAAGGAAAAAATAGTTGATGATAATCATGACTCCGTGAGCATTAAAGCTCCTATTAATATGGATATTTTGAGTTCTTCAAAGTTAATGGAGATTACTACTACAATGCAATCCCATGCACAAAAGAAATTATTGAAGGAACAACAAAGAGAAGCAGAGACTATAAGTACCATTGTTGATATTTTGTCAAGTCTCCCACTAGAGACTGGTACAAATCATTTGGCTACCCCTATTGCCAAACTTGGATAGTTAGTTGTTGATGTCGGTGAACAAATTAAAACCTTTGAAGAAGTTGCATACATTTCTATTGAGAAGGATTACAAGAATAAAAGGGGAGAATAGTTAATGGTTGAATTAGATAAAGACAAACTATCCTTAATAGTGAATAAGGACTTGTTGAAGACTAGATTGGAAACTGACTGTAAGATTTTGGCTACTATCTCCCAATTTTTACTATTTTGTGCTAACTTGAGAAAGAAGAGATCTGATACTAACAATAAGTTAAAAAGGTAAAGTGAAATATTCACACTGGTACAGGACTCAGTAATCAGTTATGATAAAAAGGTTGTTGATTTACAACACCAATTAGATCTATATGAACATGAGCAAGTAAAATGGGTCAGATCACTAAAAGAACTCTAGACTCAAGTACTTCCTAAAGTAGATATTCTTCATAGAGCATTCAAAGAGTTAGAGGCAATTTTGGCTACTCAAGAGATGAGTATAGTTGATGGTATGGAGGAATTCACAGGATAGATAATGACACATGTTGAGATTACCGAGACATTGTTAGAAACTTGGGACAATGATCTAAATTAGTTAAAGTTTCATTTCAGTGATGTTTTCTTAAGAATTACATTGTAAAGACCTTAAAACTTTCATCTCTATATATACATGTAGTTGATAGTTCTAATACTTAACGTAAGTACAGATGCCAAGCTAACAAGATGAGAGGGGGGGGTGAATCATACAAACTTAATCTTCCATAAAAACAACAGATTCAAGCTCAGTAACATATACTTCAACAATATAACCAAAACTGCTAAACATGCAAACTCATAAGCATATAAACATCACAACACTCATAACACCAGATTTAACATGGAAACCCAAATAGGGAAAAACCACTATGGGATTTTGGACCCACTAAGAAATATACTCTTCTAGAGTATGCTCAGTTAAAAGGAAATCCTGTTAAAGATTACAAACACATTGCTAGATGTGACCTGGTTAAGGGATTTCCCTCAGATCTGTTAGGATCTTCACCTTGTTAGAAGTGACCTTGTTAAAGGATTTCAAACATTCAATCATAATGTCACCTTGCTAGAGGGTTTTACAAATAAGACTGTTAAGTCCACTTGGTTAAGAGATTTTCTGTCACTTTACAAAATAACAGTAATAAAAATCTATCTGCAACTTCACATCTAAAATACTAAAGTAGATTCTTATTTGTTCAATACAATCTAGTCATAGGACTTATCTTGTCCTTCTGCTGGGCTCTATACTCTATTATCAAAATAGGTCTTCAAGCTTCAGTGCTCAGTAATCACTATGTAGCATCCCTGTGCTTACACTTGCTTGCATACATTGTTTATCAACAGTTCCTTATTTATAAACAATTTGCCAATTGCTTAATCTCCTTGATCAAATTTCCCATGATCAATCATAGCCATCAAATCTTCAAAGTTGACTAGGTTCAATGTATCCTTCGATCTGAAAACATTTTACCCCACCTTGGAACTTGCATACATTTCTTGGAACTTGTGCTAGGGTATTGCGGTTCAATCTGAACTGTAGATCTTACTGCCGATCTTTCATTGCCATAGATCCTTAACAACCTTTATACACATTATAACAATCATTTAATCATAACCAGCACATCAGCTTCCTTCATTAAATAATGCTTTTATTCATTCAATGCATTCTGTTATTACTTGGTTGCAACTCGATAAATACTAAACTTCACTCGGTAGACATTTTGCCTTCATTAACCAATAGCGATAACCTTAGGGTTTACTGACTAGGTTCTTTGCTCGGTAACATAGTATAGTATTAACCTTACAATCAACAACATATATAGGATATCAAAACAATCTAAACATCATGATCTCATCATTGTCTAACTCGGTAATAGTTGCCCATTGAATAACTTATTCCTCCCCTTATTCATCGCATTCTTTCTGTGTCTTTTATCGACATCTTTATACTGACCAAATCATACTTCTTAAGATATGGCAACATCATACTGAATTAGAAAATCAATTTCTTGACATCAATGACAAAATAATAATATTAAGATAGTAAACATCCTTAATCAGTTATATCCATAATCATCAACAACCCTCTCAATATCCTTATTGAAATGCCAACAATCTCTCATTGTAATTGGAATGCCAACAATCTCCCTTTGTCTGTTATAATGCCAACAATCTCCCCCTTTGGCATTGATGGCAAAACCAATTGATTTGACCTAAATGATTCAGATTGCTGTGAGATTCTGAAATGCTCTCCTCCCATCATCAGATTTCTCCCCCATACATTAGTCTTCTCCCCTTTTCTTCAGTCTTCTCCCCCTTTGACAACAATGCCAAAAAGTAAAGAACTAAAACATGATTTCTTCCACTGAGAAGTGAATTCCTTGCTGTTATGTGTCAACTCAGTCTCAGTTAGAGCATTTTGTCTACAATTCCTATACCCTATATTTGTTTCCCACACACCTTTAGAAAACCTCCTAAAGTGTGTAAATCAACATCAACACCTAAAAGATATTCTGTAGGGTCATCAAATTGATGCTTTCACCGAACTCGGTCAGTGAATGGAAGATAGGGGTAGGACCCCTAACTGACTTCTGAGATACTCAAACATGTCCCTTGGCAGTGGCTTGGTGAAGATATCTGCTATTTGTTCCTTTGTGCTAACATATTCCAACACCACTTTCTTCTCTTGAACTTCTTCTCTAAGATAATGATACTTGATAGAGATGTGCTTTGTCTTAGAGTGCATAACAAGATTCTTTGAAATGTTTATGGCACCAATATTGTCACAGAATACAGTTACTGGCTCAGTAACTTTCTCATTTATGCCTTCCAATAGTTGTTTGATCCATGCTATATTGGTACAATTCAATGTTGCAGCAACATATTTAGCTTCTATTGTTGACTGTGAAACACATCCTTGTTTCTTGCTAAGACAACTTACTAGTCTTTCTCCTAAAAAGAAAGCTCCTCCACTTGTGCTTTTTTTGTCATCAATGTTGCCTGCCCAATCAGCATCAATATAAACTTTTAAATCAAAGTCATTTCCTTTCTGATATACTAAGCCATAATCTTCAGTGCCTTTCAAGTATCTGAAAATTCTCTTGATTGTTGTCATGTGTGTTTCCTTGGGATCTGCAAAAAATCTTGCAACTATACCTACTGCATGTGCTATATCTGGCCTATTGTGAACAACATATTGCAACTTTCCAATCATAGATCGGTAAAGTGTCTCATCAATAGATGCAGATTCATCATTCTTTGATAGTTTACAGTTGGTAGTCATAGGAGTACTTACTGGTTTTGAATCCTCCATTCCAAATTTCTTCAAGATTTCCTTTATGTACTTGGATTGAGTAATGAAAATCTCATCTTTCATTTGCAGTATCTAAACCTATAAAATACTTTATCTCACCGATTAATGACATCTCAAATTCTTTGCTCATTTCATTTCCAAAGTTCTTGCATAGAGAGTCATTCCCACAAAAGATAATATCATCAACAAATATGCCTAAGATCAGTATTCCATTTTCATCGTTCTTCATGTACATATTGTTGTTTTCATTTGTCCTTATAAAACCAATCTTGATTAAATAAGAGTACAATCTTTCATACCATGCTCTAGGTGCTTGTTTCAAACCATATAAAGCTTTGTTCAATTTACATACCTAATCATTATTCTTTCCTTCAACAAATCCTTCAGGTTGTTCAATAAAAACTTCTTCTTCTAATATACCATTCAAAAATGTAGATTTGACATCCATTTGATATACCTTGAAATTTTTGAAAGCAACATATGCCAACAATGTTCTTACTCCTTCAAGTCTTGCCACGGGTGCAAAAGTCTCACCATAATCAATTCCTTCTTCTTGAGCATATCCTTTGCAAACTAGTCTTGCTTTATTTCGAATGACCTCACCTTTTTCATTCAGCTTGTTTCTGAAAATCCACTTTGTACCAATTACATTTTTGTCCTTTGGTCTTGGGACCAATGTCCATGTGTCATTCTTCTTGATTTGATCAATCTCTTCTGTCATAGCATTTATCCAATCTTCACTATTAAATGCCTCTTTCACTATCCTCGGTTCAAATTCAAATATCAGACATGTGTTCTGTCTTAGTTTGTTCCTTGTCATCATTGGATCATTCTTATCTCCTATAATCTGACTTTATGCATGATTCCTTCTGACATACTTGGCTAATACATGCTCGCTAGACACTGTATGATCTTCTTCATCACTCAGTAACTAGACATTATCTTTATTTCCTTTAGTAACTCTCTCGGTAGGACTTGTCGATTGAACATAGACAAATTCTTCATAATCTTCTGATTCCATAGAGTTTCCTTCATCATTTCTTTCTGCAAATTCATCTATTTTCACATTTGCACTTTCTACTATTTTGTTAGATGATTTGATCAGACATTTAAATGCTTTGCTTCTAGAAGAATAACCTAGAAATGTTCCTTCTTCACTTTTCTGATCAAACTTACCATTTTTGTCATCTTTGTGAACATAGCATCTACTTCCAAAGATTTTGAAGTAACTTAAATTAGGTTTCCTATCATACCAGATTTCATAAGGTGTCTTCAAAGTTCCTTTCTTCAGTTGTACTCGGTTCAGGGTGTAAACTGTTGTGCTTATTGCTTCTCTCCAAAATGTTTTTGACACTTTCTTTTCAATCATCAAGGTTCTGGCACAATCCATAATAGATCTATTTCTTCTCTTAGCTATCCCATTTTGCTATGGAGTTCTTGATGCAGAGACTTGTCTTTTTATACCATGATCATTGCAGTATAAGTTAAACTCATCAGATGTGAACTCTCCTCCTCTATCTGATCTAAGACATTTCAGTTGTCTTCTTGTTTCATTTTCAACTATTGCCTTGTACCATTTAAACATTTGAAAAGCTCCTAATTTTTCTTTTAAAAACATAATTGACATCATCCTTGAATAATCATCCACAAATAATATGAAATATTTATCACCATAATAACTTTTAATTTTCATAGGACCACAAAGATCAGTGTGCACAAGATCTAAAATTCCCTTAGATGTGTAGGACTTACTTGTAAAGCTTGATCTTGTCATTTTACCCATTTGGCATCCTTGGCACATAGCATTCTTAGGTTTTTCAAGACTCGGTAGACCTCTTACTCGGTGCTTCTTACTTATTTTGATCAGATTATCAAAATTTACATGACAAAACCTTTTATGCCATAACCAGGTATCATCTATCTTTGCATATAGACACTTATTTCGAGTTGAGTCAAGGTAAAATATGTTACCTTTTGTTTGTGTCCCGGTAGCAGCTAACTTTCCATGCTTGTCATGAACTTTGACAATTCCTTTTTGAAATTCTATTCAGTATCTTGTATTGTTTAGCTATGCTACACTCAACAAATTATATTTCAAACCTTCAACCCAATAAACATCATTACATTTAGCATTTTCAAGAAGTGTTATAGATCCTTTACCTCTTACCGGACATGGTGCATCATACCAAATCTTACATAGCCTCCATCACAATCTTCTAATATAACAAACTTGTGTTTATCACCTGTCATGTGATGTGAGCATCCACTATCTTTGATCCACGAATCATTAGTATTTATGTGAGATATTAGGGCTTTTTTTTCATACCTTTCTTCATCTGATCCATCTTTGATAGCCACATAAACTACTTCCTCTGTATCAGTTTCATCAGATTTATCATCATTAGATTCTTCATCAGCTATTAGGTATGACTTTATATCTCTTCTTCTGAAGTCTCCGTGTCCTCTGTAATGATTATCTTTCTATCTGTCATCTCAGTAATCTCTCTTTTCACTAGATTCTTTGTCAGGACAGTTAGAAGCCATATGTCCTATCTTATCACAATTGAAACATTTCAAAGGTAGTTTTCCTTTATACTTACCTTTGCCTCTCTGTAACCTTCTGGCTAATAGTGCTTCAAACTCTTCTTGCTTCTTGATTTCCCCATATAGTTTGTGCACTTTTTTCATGTTCTTGTGAAATCTCTCACTTGCTCCACTGTGATCCCCTTCAGAATACTTATACTTTCTATCATTGTAATCATCAGATTCATCAAGATGAAAAGAACTAAATGTAGATTCAACTTTATTTACCGAAGACCCACTATTATCAAAGTTACTTAACTCAAATGCATGTAGCTTACCAATAGTAGCATCCAAAGAAACTAGCATATTGGGTACATACCTCATTTCATTGATTGCAGAGACTCAGATTGCATAAGCTGGTAGAAGGGTTCTCAACAACTTACTTGTTATATCCTTTTCTTCAATAGTTCCACCTACTCCTTTGATTTTATTGACAATCTCCTTTAACCTTGTACTGTACTAGGTTATGTTCTCACCTTCATTCATCCTCATAGATTCAAGTTGTCCTCTTAAACTATCCACTTTTTCTCTTTGAACATGTTCATCACCGCCATACACAGATATGAGCTTGTCCTACATTACCTTTGCATCATTGCAGCCTTCTAGATCATTAAACTCTGAGTCGGTCAATGCAGATGTTATTTCAATCATTGCTTGAATATGTTCTTGCTTTTCCTTTATCTCTTCCATTGTCAATGGATAGGTGCTAGGTGTAATGAAATCATTCTCCAGATGATATACAACATATTCTCCAACTCCTGATAGGTGCAGCTTCATCCTTTTCTACCATGTAGAGAAACTTGACTTGTTCAGCTTCGGTGCATCCCTCTTATACATCTTTGGATCTTTGCCTCAAGTACCTTTAAACTTTTTCTTCTGGAGTCCAAAGCTCTGATACTAATTGATAGTTCTGATACTTCATGTAAGTACATATGCCAATCTAACAAGATGAGAGGGGGGGCAAATCATACAAACTTAATCTTCCATAAAAACAACAGATTCAACCTCGGTAACATATACTTCAGCAATATAACCAAAACTGTTAAACATGCAAACTCATAAGCATATAAACATCACAACACTTATAACACCAGATTTAATGTGGAAACCCAAATAGGGAAAAACCACTGTGGGATTTTAGACCCACTAAGAAATATACTCTTCTAGAGTATGCTCGGTTAAAAACAAATCCTGTAAAGATTGCAAACACATTGCTAGATTGGACCCGGTTAAGGGATTTCCCTCAAATCTGTTAGGATCTTCACCTTGTTAGAAGTGACCTTGTTAAAGTATTTCAAACACTCAATCAAAATGTCACCTTGCTAGAGGGTTTTACAAATAAGACTGTTAAGTCCACTCGGTTAAGAGATTTTCTGTCACTTTACAAAATAACAGTAATAAAAATCTATCTGCAACTTCACATCTAAAATGCTAAAGCAGATTCTTATTTGCTCAATACAATCTAGTCATAGGACTTATCTTGTCCTTCTGTTGGGCTCTATACTCTATTATCAAAATAGGTATTCAAGCTTCAATGCTCGGTAATCACTATGTAGCATCCCTGTGCTTACACTTGCCCACATACATTGTTTATCAACAGTTCCTTATTTATAAACAATTTGCCAATTTCTTAATCTCCTTGATCACATTTCCCATGACCAATCATAGCCATCGGATCTTCAAACTTGACTAGGTTCAATGTATCCTTCAATCTGAAAACATTTTACCCCACCTTGGAACTTGCATACATTTCTTGGAACTTGTGCTAGGTTATTGCGGTTCAATCTGAGTTGTAGATCTTCCTACTGATTTTTCATTGCCATAGATCCTTAACAACCTTTATACACATTGTAACAATTATTTAATCATAACCAACTCATCAGCTTCGTTCATTAAATAATGCTTTTATTCATTCAATGCATTCTATTATTACTCAGTTGAAACTCAGTAAATACTAAACTTCACTCAGTAGACATTCTGCCTTCATTAACTGATAGCGATAACCTTAGGGTTTATCGACTAGGTTCTTTGCTCGGTAACATAGTATAGTATTAACCTTACAATCAACAACATATATAGGATATCATAATAATCTAAACATCATGATCTCATCATTGTCTAACTCGATAATATTTGCCCATTGAATAACTTATTCCTCCCCATATTCATCACATTCTATTTGTGTCTTTTACTGACATCTTTATACTCACCAAATCATACTTCTTAAGATATGGCAACATGATACTGAATTAGAAAATCAATTTCTTGACATCAATGATAAAATAATAATATTAAGACAGTAAACATCCTTAATCAGTTATATCCATAATCATCAACAACCTTCTCAATATCCTTATTGAAATGCCAATAATCTCTCATTGTAATTGGAATGCCAACAGTAGTTCTTATGACAAATTTTGATGTAATGTATGTATTTTACTTCTTTATTTGGCATTGTTGTCAAAGGGGGAGTAGAATTAATTTAAGTCTAAGAGTAAAAATTTGATATGTACTTTTAAAGGGGAGTATGAGTCTATGTCTTCAATAAGTTGTCACTTTTTGCTTTGCACACTTAGTTGACATTTTTTTTCGTAAGTGTTTCCATCAATGCCAAAGGGGGAGAATGTTGGCATTTGATAATTTGATCAACTGGTAAGGTTTGCAAACTATACATGAATGTTATTGCAAAAGATTAGAATGTTGTATGATGACTATTTTATATGTTATCATTGATGGCAACTATGTGTCTTCAGTAATCTAAGTCCTACAGTGCAACCGATAAGACTTAACTAGTAAGCAAAGACAGTTTATATCAGAACTGACAAATAGGACTTCAACCGGTAAAAGACAGATAGTGTTACATTCTAACAACTGGTATGTGAAATTCATCAAGAATGAGATGATGTGGTTTGACAAAAGAAATGAAGGATGGTAGCTGAAGTTATGTTCATGACTGCAAGTGCTTATTAGATCAGATGAACAAGATTTGATTAATAGAGCAGGTATTCTGACTAAGACTTAACTAGTAGTGATGAAATTACTCAGATCAGTAAAATGACATAGAATTGGATTTGTTATGTCAGTAGCTAACATAACTAAAGTCTACAATGCAAGATTGTCTAGATGCATTAAACCTAGGGAATTGTAACAAGGTTCTAACCAACCTTATGATAATTTTAAATGTGTGATGAGGTATGAAAGGATTAATGAATATGAGCTTGAATGTGTAATAAATCATTAGCGATTATTGTACCTTTGATAGTGCACTGATCAAAGAAGTTCTGAGATGAAGTGGATGTAATATTGTAATGTTCTGAAGTGGATCTTATCAGACACAAAAGGTGTTATAGGAGGACCTTCTTATTGTTGTTATCCTAATAGTCACAACAGTTAAATCCCTTAACTGAGTAGGTCTTAACAAGCCTTAAATCCATAAGTCCCCTAACAGGGAAGTTCTCAAAAGGGTGGTAAATCCTCACACGAGGTTGATCCTAATAGGTCATTGAGCTCCTCACAGGGTTGATAGGTAAACCCCCTAACTAGGCGACTCTTAATTGGATTTTCTCCTAATAGGGGATTTCATTGTAAGACATTAACCGGTTAGGATTTCTATTCTGCAGATAGTTATCTTGTGGGTACTAACTCCCACCGTGATTTTTCCCATTTTGAGTTTTCCACGTATAAATTTATTATTTTATGTGGCCATTAGTTTATTGGTTGATTGCATATGTGATTGTGTTTCTCATTTTCTTATCAAGTTTCAAGTTGTTAAGGTGCATAATCAGATTTTGTTATTTTTACTTGCACTGATTCACTCCCCCCTCTGAATGCCTTATAAGTTTTTTCAGGCACAACATCAGTATCAAAGGTGGATTCAACATGGGTAATATAAGTTTCTAGTTTCTTCCTCTTCAATATACCCTTGTCAATTGTTTCTACTAGTGGAATTGTTGTCGGAGATGACCCTTCTACTAGTCCAATGATCTTCTTAATTTTAGGGGACATCTTCTCGACAGCTTGGGCAACCTTCTTGATTTTTCCTTCCCTCTTCTTCTAACTGAAACCTATTTGAACTTCAGATTCTTTTTGCTTTTCTGTCCCAAAGGTTTCTTGAGATTCATCAACCGGGGCATCAATAATTGTGTTAGCATATAAGTCCAAGATCTCAGCATCAACCTCATAACCCATCTCAGTGATCCAGATCTTTCGGGGTTGCACTACCTCCATCAGAGTTTTATCCTTCTTAACCATAAAGCAGATTTTTGTAGAGTACTTGTCAACAATATATTTAGGCACTCTTTCTCTTTTCTTCATATCCTTCTGAAATGATTTGAAATAACCCCATAAAATGGAGTCTCTCTCCTTATCCTTTCATAAACCTCTTATTGCATCCTTTATCTTCTTGCCTACCAGCATATGAAATGCCCATTGAGTTTTACCATATCCTAGTAACTCATTCATAAAGAAAAGCATCAAGCAAACAACAAGATTATCATACCAAAAAATACCTTTCTTCTTACCCTTAATCTTGTTGGCATTGTATAGTCATTGATGTCAACCGGTATAGGATGGCAATCGATATAAGAGATGTATGTGCAACATTATCATGGATGCATACAGGATGAGATGTCTTTGATATCACCTTATGTTGCAGAACACCGGTAAGGTAAGGGAGGGTATGTCAACTGGTAAGTGATGTGTTGACATGGAGAAGATAAATCAACCAAGTGAGTGGTTTCCAACTTGCAAGCTTATTTCTAGTGTACAAGAAGGGTGAGCAAGGTGCTTGGATGTTGATTGTGATAAAGAGCCAGAATGTTACCTAAATAACATCAAGACCGGAGGAGAAGGATGTACAAGCTCCCGATACACTATGTGGATGTAGAACAGTAGGACTCCTACTAGATAAAGATACAGTCACCATGTGAAGAGATGATTGACAGTGAGTGTGCCCAACCAGATCACATGTGCTTGTTTGATGATATGCTGCATAAACAGGGAAGCCACATGAGTGCATTATAGGATGCAAATGATAAGGATCCACTACCATCAGTAAGTGGAGCTTATATCCTATTATACAAAGTATGAATCATATTTTTGTGAGATAAGACATAAGTGTTAAAGGCAGATGTTTGAAATATCACACCAGATCTACCAGTGAATCACCAAGATGCCTCCAGTGCATGAAATCAGGGATATACACTAGACCGACAAAGAAGGCATGTTGAGTTGTCATGACAGATGAGGAGTGATGGGTTTGTCACTTTGACAAACCATTTAAGATGATGTTTGGTCTGATGATCTGTCATGCCCACTCTTAGGGCACGAACGGAGAATTTTTTTTTTTAAAATACTTAGTTAATTATCGACTAACTAAATTAAAATAATGCAACATAGTGCGATTAACTTAAATTAATAAAGCATTCTAGATTAGGTCTCAACTATATTTGTGTCAATCGGGTAATTAAATTCAGCTTAAGTAGCGGAAATGACTAAGTTATCAATGAACTAATATTTCACCCTAAACGGAAAATTCACTAAGCTTCCTTAATGATAAATTAATATCCTGAAATGGCGAATTAATCTCGACCATATGTTTTTGTTTTTTTTTAAATTTTAACTTATTTATCTATCTTAATCCACTAGGATTCCTAATTTAATTATCCTGGTAATTTAAAACACCTTAATCAATTGAAGCCCCCATAGTCTAAAATCACTTTACTAAAATAATGAACCGCTTGGAAGATTATACTTTATTAAATTTAGACCCCCATAATTTTAAACTACGTTATAATCATATACCTAAATTGGCCCTCTTGGGCCCTACAAAATCTTAGTATTTACACCCCCTTTTTTTTTTATATTTATCTAAATCTAACTCACCTAGGTACTTAATTCATTTTATAACGTTCCTTCTTCTTATAAACCAAAGTGTTCAAAATTTATCTTCACATCTATCAATTTTAATACCATCTAATTACCAATTTAATCCTACTAATTTTATATATACCAATATATATAAATATATATATATATATGTACATATATATATATCTACATATTTACCCATACATGCACTTATACTATATAATAATACTTATCCTTTTGAACATCATTTTCCCCCCCTTTTATATTTTAAACTTTGTGAGTGTTGCCCTAACCCGAAATTAGGGTTAGGGCGAACACGTCATATCCACATAACCCCCCCTTTTTTTTTGTTGGTTTGTATGCAGGGTCGGCCGCGGGAGGGGCGCACAGGGCCGATCCCGTGCCAACCCCCCCCCCCCCCTCCCCTTCATTATTTCCTTACAACCCTACCGTAACGGCGGCAAAAATGGGTTTCGTTGCTTTTTGTCTTAACTCGGCAAAGGGGAACGTTGGAGTGGCGGCGAGCGCGGCGAAGCAAGGTTCGATCACGGCGGAGAAGGGGCTGAACGCAACGCAGAGTTTTCAAAGGAGGGCGGAGCGGGAAGGGAGAGGGGGTCGGCAGCGGCATAATTAAATCTGAAACAAACACATTACTGTATTATTTTGTTATGACTGATTTTGAAGGTCTGAAAATAAAATATGTATATATCTTTTTTACTGTTTCTTTCAAAACAAAAAAAAAAATAAAAAAAATATAACTAGCTTCATTTTTCCCACATTTACAAAATGGAAGGACAAGTAGGATTTTATTACAGCTGCAACTAATGTTGCCTAATATTCATTTAAAACAACAACCTATATGATGTTCTTTTTACAGAATCACTACAATTTTCATTTCTTATCTAAAACTGAATAATACACATAAACAAATTTTCTGTCATAATACAGTCCAGCAAGTAAACATTAACTTTTTCTTAATATCTATAAGGAAATACTTCTATTTCTTCATTACTTTGTAACACTAACTAGAGTGTGGACATTATACATTTATTTTTATTTTTTTTGAAACTTATTACAAGTAAGATGAACACAAAGATTTTGGGCAAATAAACATTTACTTTTTTTTTTTTTTCCTTTCCAATACATTGCTTTACTATTGGAAAATAAATACATCATTACCTATCTATTTCCTTTACAAGCTAACATGGAATACAAAATCCTCTTTCTTTGTGAATAATCACATTCTAGCTCTTTTCTTTTCTTTTCTTTTCATTTACAACTTCAAAAGAGAATATATTGCAACATAAAACAGCAACTTAGTTCTTTTTTCCTTCCTTTCCCATTCCCATGCAACCTGCAATAAAACACTTTTTGACCATGGGAAGCTCACCTCCCAGCCTAGGCTTACTAGAAGCCACCCCCGAGCTTGGAGAACCAAGCACTAGACGGGTTACAAACATGCAAAACCTCTACAAAACATAGGAACATATTTACAATCAAATTTCCCCTTTCCAAGCTTCACATTCACCACTTTCATGGTGACTCTTCCATGGGTGGAAGTGGACCAAGTACCTATGGGGAGAATGCATGTTAAAACAATACAACATAAGCCACCTCATGGCAACACAAATACAACCAAAAATACTTCCTCATTCCTTATGCCCCCCCAAAAAAAGGCTCAAGGCCATATATGCTCCCCTTATGACCCCCAAATGCATACACAAGGCTATGCATCAAGGGTCACCAAGGACACCCTTGAGAACACTCTCCACAAGGAGAGCCTCTCACCCATGGCTATCATACTTCTTCCACCCCAAGATCTTCCTACCCTCCCAAGGATAGGAGATCTTGGACACTCCCAATACAACAAGAAACACAAACAAACACATAGAAAAGAAAAAAAACTACACATTTTACTTCAACACAAAAACTTCATAAAACACAATCCTTCAAGCAACTCTTTTCTTTTACAAAACAACATAAACTATCATTTACAACATAATAAGAGAAAGAAGGGAGTAACCAACCTAATTCTGCCAAAAGGTTTGCTAACTTTAGTTGGGGATGAGCTGCCCAATTTCCACTATCTTTTCTCCCAATATTCCACTAAAAATGCCAACTCCTACTAACTTTTTCAAAACAAGCAAAATCTCCAAGAAAGGAGAGTGGGTGATTACTCACTAAGTTTGCAAATTCTTGCCTAAGAAGGCCTCTCACACACTTCCCAACCCCTTGGGTGAGGTGTGAGTTCCCATTGGTTGCCCTTCCCAAACTCTTGCACATTCCTAAAATTGGAAAGGGAAAAGGTGGAAGAGGATGGGGAAGAGAGTTTAACTCCTAAAGGGAAGGTTCTCTATCCTAGGGAGAACTTTCTAAGTTCAATTTTCGTGCATCTTGGAATTATCACTTTTTGAAGTGACTACATAGTCACATGGGAGAAGCCACATGTTTCAAAACACCCCTAACCCATAGGTATACCCTTTGGACCTTTGGAAAAGCCTAAAAACTTACCCTAGGAGTCCATTAAACCCTTTGAAAACCCCACTGAAGTTTACCTACGGGTCAAGCATGAGTTGACCACTCCCATGACTCCCTACCCAAGGCAGATTTGGGACCACACTCATGTTTTTGAATGGCTTTGGTAGAAACAAAACTCCCTCCAAGAGACAAGTCAACATCAATGACACTTAATCAGCACATGTGTCAAGTGACACAACTAAAATATAATATAAAAATCACACATGGAAAATTGGCCTCTTGAAGGATTACACAATTACATATAAATTAAATTTTACACTCAAGCATTATACACATCACAAATAAAATACATTACAAGGGGAGGGGTGTTGTCTCTCCAAATAGACAACTCCCGGCTTAACAAACGCACATTGGTCTAGGCTTGGTTCTCCATTAAATTCCATGGTCACATGGATAATTTTCCTGCGCATCTCAATTAACACATTAGTAACTCCAAATAATCATAATTATTCATAATCAAATACATGGATTCCATTGCAAATCAAACACTCATACATTAGGCAACAATAATTCAATTTCTCATTTGTTTTCGCATTCAATTTCACATAAGCAATCAACATAATTTCCCAAAAATGAACCATTCATAAATATGCATCTTTTTTCTTTCATCAAAATAAAATCCTGCAAATGACATTCACCACCATAATGTAATTCTATTCTAGTAACATATCTAAGGTTCCATAATCATCATGCATGAAATAAAACATCAACAAATGTCAGTGCGGTCCAAATCATGGGATCATATAAGTTATAAGTCCATAATGCATAAAATAAAGCAACCATAATAGTCTCAATATGCAAATAACTGAAAATGTCAAACTGAATCGGGGTAGGGCCTCACACCCTCCCCCTCTAGGCATGAACTTCCTCCTGGAGTTCATCAGAAAGGTGGGGGTACTGTGATCTCATAAGTGTTGCATCCTCCCATGAGGCTGTGACCTCATCATAGCAATCCCACTGGACTCTAACCTGGTCCAGCTCTCACCCTCGAAGGTTCAACGTCCGGCGTGCCAAAATGCGAATGGGCTCCAAAGCTAGCTGCCCGTCCGACTCCACCTGCAAGGCATCCCAATCTAGAATATGAGACTCATCATAGATATACTTCATCAAAACTGAAACATGAAACACATCGTGGATGCGTGACAGGCTAGGTGGCAATGCTAGACGGTAGGCAACTGGCCCTATCCTCTCAAGGATCTCAAATGGTCCTACAAATCGAGGTGCGAGCTTAGAACCCTTTCCATAACGGATTGGACTCTTATGCGGTCGCACTCTCAAGAAGACTCTGTCCCCAACTGAGTAGCTACGATCAACCCTCTTTGCATCTGCATATTTCTTCTGTCTATCCTGTGCCTCTCTAAGACGCTGCCTAATCAAATCCACCTGCTGCTCCATATCCCGAACTATCTCTGGACCAATAGCAACCCTGTCCTCTATGCGGTCCCAGCTCAATGGTGTCCTACAAGGCCTGCCATATAATGCCTGATAGGGTGGCATCCCCAAGGACGTGTGATGCCCATTATTATAGGAAAACTCCACTAAAGGAAGGTACTCCTCCCATCTGGTCTGGTGATCCATGACATACATGCGAAGCATATCCTCTAACACCTGATTAACTCTCTCTGTCTGGCCGTTCGTTTCCGGATGATAGGTTGTACTGAAATTGAGCTTGGTACCCATAGCTGCTTGTAATGCCTTCCAAAAAGAGGAAGTGAAGAGGGTATCCCTATCGGAAATGATCTTACGTGGAACACCATGAAGTCTGACAATGTCCCGCAAAAACACCTGTGCTACTGCTGGTGCTGTGAAGGTGGTGCGAACTGGTGAAAAGTGAGCCACTTTGGTCAACTTGTCAACCATCACCAAGATGGCATCATGGCGGCAAGAAGACATAGGGAGACCAATGATGAAATCCATAGATATAGTGTCCCACTTCCACTCTGGTATAGCATGAGATTGGAGCAACCCACCTGGATGGCTGTGCTCCGCCTTGACTCTCTGACACTCAAGGCATCGGGCTACCAACTCGGCGATAAGCTGTCGCATTCCTGGCCAATGATATAGTTCTCTCAAGTCCGCATGCAACTTCTTGACACCGGGATGCGCTGCATAAGGAGCTCTATGTGCCTCTGTGATAATGAACTCCCGCAATCCCCCAGAAGAAGGTACATAGATGCGCCCCCTATGGCGTAATAAACCATCGGGCTCTAAGGAATAATCCACATATTTCCCCTCTATAGTTTCCTGAGATCGAATAGCCTCGCAAACCTCTAAATACCATCTGTCCTCTGGCAATCGCTGCAAGATGTGATCTCTCAAATCCGTGCTCATAGACATGGTAAAAACCTTGTGACGTCTCCTACTCAAAGCATCTGCAACCACATTTTCTTTCCCTTTGATGTAGTGAACGTCAAAATCATACTCACACAAGAATTCCATCCATCTCCTCTGTCGTGCATTAAGATTCGGCTGAGTAAATATGTACTGGAGGCTCTGATGGTCTGAGTGCAACTCAAAGTGATGACCCAAAAGGAAATGTCTCCATCTCACAAGTGCATGTACTACGGCTGCAAGCTCAAGGTCGTGAGTGGGGTAATTAAGCTCGTGAGTCTTGAGTTTCCTAGACTCAAAAGCTATAGCTCTGCCATTCTGCATAAGTACTGCTCCTAAACCATCTAGGGAAGCATCTGTGCAAACCATGAAATCAGCTGAAGGATCTGGTACTACAAGAATAGGTGCGGTAGTAAGTGCCTTTTTAAGCTCCTGAAAGGCCTTCTCGCACTTCTCCGTCCACTCAAACTTCTTCGCTTTGCGCTGAAGAGAAGTGATAGGATGAGCAATTCTAGAGAATCCCTCGACAAAACGTCGGTAATAACCTGCTAAGCCCATGAAGCTCCTGACCTCTGTCACACTGGTAGGTGCTGGCCAATCCATAATGGCTCTGATCTTTGATGGGTCTACTAAGATCCCATCACCGGATATAACATGACCAAGGTACTTGATCTCTGTCCTAAAGAAAGCACACTTCGACAAACTGCCATACAACTGATTTTCCCTCAAACACTGCAAAACCTGTCTCAAGTGCTCCTCATGTTCCTCCTCATTCCGTGAATATATCAAAATGTCGTCAAGAAACACAATCACAAATCGGTCGAGGAATGTATGGAATACTCCATTCATGAGACTCATAAAAACTGCTGGGGCATTTGTAAGACCGAATGGGACCACGGTGAACTCATAATGGCCATATCTAGTGCGAAATGTGGTCTTGTGGATATCACTTTCTACTATCCTCAACTGATGGTAACCTGATTTTAGATCAATCTTGGAAAATACTTTGGCACCTTGAAGTTGGTCGAACAAATCATCGATCCTGGGCAATGGATATCGGTTCTTGATGGTTACTTTGTTCAATTGACGGTAGTCCATACATAATCGGAGAGATCCATCTTTCTTCTTCACGAAGATGACTGGTGCACCCCAAGGGGATACACTAGGGCGAATGTGGCCCTTCTCTAGGAGTTCCTCAAGCTGTATCTTGAGCTCATTAAGCTCATTTGTGGTCATTCTATATGGTGCTCTTGAAATAGGTTCGGCTCCTGGAACAAGGTCTATATGAAAATCAATCTCTCTACGGGGCGGCATACCAGGTAACTCTGAAGGAAAAACATCTGCAAATTCTCTAAGGATAGGATGGTCGTCAATAGATGGTTCTTTTTCTTCTTCTTCTTCTCTATCACTAATGGTGATGGCAAATAACTGACATCCCTTTCGCATGCTCCGCTTAAGCTGCATGGCAGAGATCATACGAAGAGACACGGGTCTCTGAATTCCAGTGATCACTATAGGAGAGCCATGATCATCCTCACACTCGATCCTTTTCAGGCGACAATCCATCTTGGCTCTGTGGGCATAAAGCCAATCCATGCCAAGTACAACGCCATATGATCCAAGTGGAGTAACTCTAAGGTCTACAAAGGTGGTGATGTTGCCAATCTGAAGCTGACATCCCTTAACCTCTGATTCCACTGACACTCTAGCCCCTGAAGCTAATTCCACTTCCCAACTGACCTCTTGCCTAGTTGCCACTAGCCCGCAACGCTCCACAACCAATGGAGATATAAAAGAATTAGTAGCTCCTGAATCAAATAATATAGATACACTACTACCTCTGATCATACCTGCTACCTCAATAACCATGGCCTAATGCTCTGCCTGGCGGTTGTCAACCGCTGCGAAGACTCTATGGGACTTGCCCATGTCCCCAACTGTCGGCTTTGATGCTGCCATCCTCTGATTCCCTCTCATCTGACCCTGAGGACACTCTCTCGCTATGTGTCCCATGGCACCACATGTGAAGCAAGGGCCTCGTGCCTGAAACTGTACTCCCTGTGGTCTGCAGAAAGACTGTCCCCCTGTCCTACTAGAACCACTGTACCCACCTCTAGAGGACTGCTGAGTCCTGGCCGGAGGTGTGTAAGGAGCCTGAGATTTCTGATCTCGCCTCTGACCCTGTGACTGCCACTGCTTGGGCTTTGTGCCTTGCTGATTCTGCGGAGGCTTTTGCCTCTGGTTTTGCTGTGACTGCTACGGAGGAGGGGGTTTGGAGAACCCCGATGAGTGCCTGTTGTTACCTTTCCAATGGGGTTTCTGAAACCCATAAGTCTGTGGCGAAGGGTTACATTTCTGAAACCGATCCTTCGAGTCATGTGGTCTGGCCTGAATCTCCTCGGCTATCAAAGCCTTCTCCACGGCAACCCGGAGGCTCCCTGGAGTGGCCATCCTCACTGGTCCTGCTATGCCGGAATTCAATCCTCTGATAAATTGGTTGACGAGAAGTTTTTCATCTTTTAGGTAGTCTACATAAGGTAAAAGTTCAAAGAACTTGTTCTCGTACTGTGTCACTGACATACCCTTCTGCTGGAGGTCATGAAACTCATCCACCCTACGCTGTCTGAAATGCTCTGAAAGATACCTCTCCCTGAATCTCTCTGTGAAAATCTCCCAAGTGAGGGTCTCTATCTCTAAGCCACACTTATATTCTTCCTGTCTCCACCATGTGGAGGCTGTTCCTCGCAATAGGTGAACTGCTGCTCGTTCTTTTAGATTGCTCTCATAAGAGCGCAATGCAAAGCACCTATCTAGGCTTAAAAGCCATGCCTCTGCCTCTACCCCGTCGGTAGATCCCCTAAATGATGGTGGCTGAAGACGCATAACCTCCCTGATCAGATCCCCTGGATCTCTACGTGCCCTCTCAATGTACACTGGTGCTACGGCTGGAGATGGTGCTGGTAGGTGAATGGGTTCAGGCTCATGCACAGCCTGACTCTCTACGGGATTAGGAGATGGACTCCTACTCCGTTCCCGTTATACTGTTCTATGACTTCCTGAGTTCTAGTTTTCAACATTATGGTCTGCTGCTAGAAGCCTATCCTGTACTAACCCAATCAGGTTCTGAAGAGCTACCAAGATGTCTCGGTTTGGGTCAACTGGTTGCTCGGGAGGAGCTGCTGGGTCCACTTCCTGAACCGATTCCTCCCTAATGACCTCTTCGCGTCCCATGCGTGCATGCCTAGGGCCTCTACCACGTTTGCGAGCTTGTCACGTAGTTGGTGGCATCCTTTTTAAGAAAATAAAATAAAACGAAATAAATAACTATTTTATGAGAAATATTTTAGCTAGTTTAAAAAAAAAAAAAAATTAAATACAATTTAATTAATTAAATAATTATAGCGAAACGTAATGGAGTAAGGTTCCCTAGTGTTGGCAACCTGGCTCTGATACCAAAATGTCATGCCCACTCTTAGGGCACGAACGGAGAATTTTTTTTTTTAAAATACTTAGTTAATTATCGACTAACTAAATTAAAATAATGCAACATAGTGCAATTAACTTAAATTAATAAAGCATTCTAGATTAGGTCTCAACTATATTTGTGTCAATCGGGTAATTAAATTCAGCTTAGGTAGCATAAATGACTAAGTTATCAATGAACTAATATTTCACCCTAAACGGAAAATTCACTAAGCTTCCTTAATAATAAATTAATATCCTGAAATGGCGAATTAATCTCGACCATATGGTTTTTTTTTTTAAAAGTTTTTAACTTATTTATCTATCTTAATCCACTAGGATTCCTAATTTAATTATCCTGGTAATTTAAAACACCTTAATCAATTGAAGCCCCCATAGTCTAAAATCACTTTACTAAAATAATGAACCGATTGGAAGATTATACTTTATTAAATTTAGACCCCCATAATTTTAAACTATGTTATAATCATATACCTAAATTGGCCCTCTTGGGCCCTACAAAATCTTAGTATTTACACCCCCTTTTTTTTTTATATTTATCTAAATCTAACTCACCTAGGTACTTAATTCATTTTATAACGTTCCTTCTTCTTATAAACCAAAGTGTTCAAAATTTATCTTCACATCTATCAATTTTAATACCATCTAATTACCAATTTAATCCTACTAATTTTATATATACCAATATATATAAATATATATATATATGTACATATATATATATATCTACATATTTACCCATACATGCACTTATACTATATAATAATACTTATCCTTTTGAACATCATTTTCCCCCCTTTTATATTTTAAACTTTGTGAGTGTTGCCCTAACCCGAAATTAGGGTTAGGGCGAACACGTCATATCCACATAACCCCCCTTTTTTTTTTTGTTGGTTTGTATGCAGGGTCGGCCGCGGGAGGGGCGCACAGGGCCAATCCCGTGCCAACCCCCCACCCTCCCCTTCATTATTTCCTTACAACCCTACCGTAACGGCGGCAAAAACGGGTTTCGTTGCTTTTTGTCTTAACTCGGCAAAGGGGAACGTTGGAGTGGCGGCGAGCGCGGCGAAGCAAGGTTCGATCACGGCGGAGAAGGGGCTGAACGCAGCGCAGAGTTTTCAAAGGAGGGCGGAGCGGGAAGGGAGAGGGGGCCGGCAGCGGCCACCGCAGCCGCGGCACCGCCGGCTGCGGACGGTGCCGCCGCGGTCTGCGATCCCCGCAGGCTGCGGCGTCGCCGTCCACAGTCTGCGGTTGCCGCAGTCTGCGGTTGCCGCAGGCTACGGCCGCCGCCGCCGCTGGGCGCTGTGGCCCGCACTAAGCACATTCCCTGCGCCTTGTAACATTTGCTATGTTGTTTTAAAATAAAGACATGTTTCGTGGCATAGTTTTGTATGATGTTTTTTTTTTTCTTAATAACATTTTTACGATAGATATATATATATATATATATATATATATCTATATATATATATATATGTGTGGATAATCTGGTAAAATAAGATGCATATAGCTATCTGTATGCAACTGGCAGCTTCAAAAAAAATAATTATATATATATATATTTATTTATTTGAGTATATGATCTGGTAAAGTACCATGCATAAGGGTTTCTGTATAATAACAGGGAGATTTTTCCTATAAGGGAATAAAATAAAAGATAAATATATATATATAAATATATATATATAAATATATATATATATATATATATATATATATATATATATATATATATATATATATATTTGTTTAGTCATATTATCGGTTTTCTTCCTTTTATGTAATAATTACATCTGAAATAAACACATTACTGTATTATTTTGTTATGACTGAATTTGAAGGTCTGAAAATAAAATATGTATATATCTTTTTTACTGTTTCTTTCAAAACAAAAAAAATAAAAAATATATAACTAGCTTCATTTTTCCCACATTTACAAAATGGAAGGACAAGTAGGATTTTATTACAGCTGCAACTAATGTTGCCTAATATTCATTTAAAACAACAACCTATATGATGTTCTTTTTACAGAATCACTACAATTTTCATTTCTTATCTAAAACTGAATAATACACATAAACAAATTTTCTGTCATAATACAGTCCAGCAAGTAAACATTAACTTTTTCTTAATATTTATAAGGAAATACTTCTATTTCTTCATTACTTTGTAACACTAACTAGAGTGTGGACATTATACATTTATTTTTATTTTTTTTGAAACTTATTACAAGTAAGATGAACACAAAGATTTTGGGCAAATAAACATTTACTTTTTTTTTTTTTTTCCTTTCCAATACATTGCTTTACTATTGGAAAATAAATACATCATTACCTATCTATTTCCTTTACAAGCTAACATGGGATACAAAATCCTCTTTCTTTGTGAATAATCACATTCTAGCTCTTTTCTTTTCTTTTCATTTACAACTTCAAAAGAGAATATATTGCAACATAAAACAGAAACTTAGTTCTTTTTTCCTTCCTTTCCCATTCCCATGCAACCTGCAATAAAACACTTTTTGACCATGGGAAGCTCACCTCCCAGCCTAGGCTTACTAGAAGCCACCCCCGAGCTTGGAAAACCAAGCACTAGACGGGTTACAAACATGCAAAACTTCTACAAAACATAGGAACATATTTACAATCAAATTTCCCCTTCCCAAGCTTCACATTCACCACTTTCATGGTGACTCTTCCATGGGTGGAAGTGGACCAAGTACCTATGGGGAGAATGCATGCCAAAACAATACAACATAAGCCACCTCATGGCAACACAAATACAACCAAAAATACTTCTTCGTTCCTTATTCCCCCCCAAAAAAAGGCTCAAGGCCATATATGCTCCCCTTATGACCCCCAAATGCATACACAAGGCTATGCATCAAGGGTCACCAAGGACACCCTTGAGAACACTCTCCACAAGGAGAGCCTCTCACCCATGGCTGTCATACTTCTTCCACCCCAAGATCTTCCTACCCTCCCAAGGATAGGAGATCTTGGACACTCCCAATACAACAAGAAACACAAACAAACACATAGAAAAGAAAAAAAACTACACATTTTACTTCAACACAAAAACTACATAAAACACAATCCTTCAAGCAACTCTTTTCTTTTACAAAACAACATAAACTATCATTTACAACATAATAAGAGAAAGAAGGGAGTAACCAACCTAATTCTGCCAAAAGGTTTGCTAACTTTAGTTGGGGATGAGCTGCCCAATTTCCACTATCTTTTCTCCCAATATTCCATTAAAAATGCCAACTCCTACTAACTTTTTCAAAACAAGCAAAATCTCCAAGAAAGGAGAGTGGGTGATTACTCACTAAGTTTGCAAATTCTTGCCTAAGAAGGCCTCTCACACACTTCCCAACCCCTTGGGTGAGGTGTGAGTTCCCATTGGTTGCCCTTCCCAAACTCTTGCACATTCCTAAAATTGGAAAGGGAAAAGGTGGAAGAGGATGGGGAAGAGAGTTTAACTCCTAAAGGGAAGGTTCTCTATCCTAGGGAGAACTTTCTAAGTTCAATTTTCGTGCATCTTGGAATTATCACTTTTTGAAGTGACTACATAGTCACATGGGAGAAGCCACATGTTTCAAAACACCCCTAACCCATAGGTATACCCTTTGGACCTTTGGAAAAGCCTAAAAACTTACCCTAGGAGTCCATTAAACCATTTGGAAACCCCACTGAAGTTTACCTACGGGTCAAGCATGAGTTGACCACTCCCATGACTCCCTACCCAAGGCAGATTTGGGACCACACTCATGTTTTTGAATGGCTTTGGTAGAAACAAAACTCCCTCCAAGAGACAAGTCAACATCAATGACACTTAATCAGCACATGTGTCAAGTGACACAACAAAAATACAATATAAAAATCACACATGGAAAATTGGCCTCTTGAAGGATTACACAATTACATATAAATTAAATTTTACACTCAAGCATTATACACATCACAAATAAAATACATTACAAGGGGAGGGGTGTTGTCTCTCCAAATAGACAACTCCCGGCTTAACAAACGCACATTGGTCTAGGCTTGGTTCTCCATTAAATTCCATGGTCACATGGATAATTTTCCTGCGCATCTCAATTAACACATTAGTAACTCCAAATAATCATAATTATTCATAATCAAATACATGGATTCCATTGCAAATCAAACACTCATACATTAGGCAACAATAATTCAATTTCTCATTTGTTTTCGCATTCAATTTCATATAAGCAATCAACATAATTTCCCAAAAATGAACCATTCATAAATATGCATCTTTTTTCTTTCATCAAAATAAAATCCTGCAAATGACATTCACCACCATAATGTAATTCTATTCTAGTAACATATCTAAGGTTCCATAATCATCATGCATGAAATAAAACATCAACAAATGTCAGTGCGGTCCAAATCATGGGATCATATAAGTTCTAAGTCCATAATGCATAAAATAAAGCAACCATAATAGTCTCAATATGCAAATAACTGAAAATGTCAAACTGAATCGGGGTAGGGCCTCACACCCTCCCCCTCTAGGCATGAACTTCCTCCTGGAGTTCATCAAAAAGGTGGGGGTACTATGATCTCATAAGTGCTGCATCCTCCCATGAGGCTGTGACCTCATCATAGCAATCCCACTGGACTCTAACCTGGTCCATCTCTCGCCCTCGAAGGCTCAGCGTCCGGCGTGCCAAAATGCGAATGGGCTCCAAAGCTAGCTGCCCGTCCGACTCCACCTGCAAGGTATCCCAATCTAGAATATGAGACTCATCATAGATATACTTCCTCAAAACTGAAACATGAAACACATCGTGGATGCGTGATAGGCTAGGTGGCAATGCTAGATGGTAGGCAACTGGCCCTATCCTCTCAAGGATCTCAAATGGTCCTACAAATCGAGGTGCGAGCTTAGAACCCTTTCCATAACGGATTGGACTCTTATGCGGTCGCACTCTCAAGAAGACTCTATCCCCAACTGAGTAGCTACGATCAACCCTCTTTGCATCTGCATATTTCTTCTGTCTATCCTGTGCCTCTCTAAGACACTGCCTAATCATATCCACCTACTGCTCCATATCCCGAACTATCTCTGGACCAATAGCAACCCTGTCCTCTATGCGGTCCCAGCTCAATGGTGTCCTACAAGGCCTGCCATATAATGCCTGATAGGGTGGCATTCCCAAGGACGTGTGATGCCCATTATTATAGGCAAACTCCACTAAAGGAAGGTACTCCTCCCATCTGGTCTGGTGATCCATGACATACATGCGAAGCATATCCTCTAACACCTGATTAACTCTCTCTGTCTAGTCATCCGTTTCCGGATGATAGGTTGTACTGAAATTGAGCTTGGTACCCATAGCTTCTTGTAATGCCTTCCAAAATGAGGAAGTGAAGAGGGTATCCCTGTCGGAAATGATCTTACGTGGAACACCATGAAGTCTGACAATGTCCCGCAAAAACACCTGTGCTACTGCTGGTGCTGTGAAGGTGGTGCAAACTGGTGAAAAGTGAGCCACTTTGGTCAACTTGTCAACCGTCACCAAGATGGCATCATGGCGGCAAGAAGACATAGGGAGACCAATGATGAAATCCATAGATATAGTGTCCCACTTCCACTCTGGTATAGCATGAGATTGGAGCAACCCACCTGGATGGCTGTGCTCCGCCTTGACTCTCTGACACTCAAGGCATCGGGCTACCAACTCGGCGATAAGCTGTCGCATTCCTGGCCAATGATATAATTCTCTCAAGTCTGCATGCAACTTCTTAACACCGGGATGCGCTGCATAAGGAGCTCTATGTGCCTCTGTGATAATGAACTCCCACAATCCCCCAGAAGAAGGTACATAGATGCGCCCTCTATGGCGTAATAAACCATCGGGCTCTAAGGAATAATCCACATATTTCCCCTCTATAGTTTCCTGAGATCGAATAGCCTCGCAAACCTCTAAATACCATCTGTCCTCTGGCAATCGCTGCAAGATCCGATCTCTCAAATCCGTGCTCATAGACATGGTAAAAACCTCGTGACGTCTCCTACTCAAAGCATCTGCAACCACATTTTCTTTCCCTTTGATGTAGTGAACGTCAAAATCATACTCACACAAGAATTCCATCCATCTCCTCTGTCGTGCATTAAGATTCGGCTGAGTAAATATGTACTGGAGGCTCTGATGGTCTGAGTGCAACTCAGAGTGATGACCCCAAAGGAAATGTCTCCATCTCACAAGTGCATGTACTACGGCTGCAAGCTCAAGGTCGTGAGTGGGGTAATTAAGCTCGTGAGTCTTGAGTTTCCTAGACTCAAAAGCTATAGCTCTGCCATTCTGCATAAGTACTGCTCCTAAACCATCTAGGGAAGCATCTGTGCAAACCATGAAATCAGCTGAAGGATCCGGTACTACAAGAATAGGTGCGGTAGTAAGTGCCTTTTTAAGCTCCTGAAAGGCCTTCTCGCACTTCTCCATCCACTCAAACTTCTTGCCTTTGCGCTGAAGAGAAGTGATAGGATGAGCAATTCTAGAGAATCCCTCGACAAAACGTCGGTAATAACCTGCTAAGCCCATGAAGCTCCTGACCTCTGTCACACTGGTAGGTGCTGGCCAATCCATAATGGCTCTGATCTTTGAGGGGTCTACTGAGATCCCATCACCGGATATAACATGACCAAGGTACTTGATCTCTGTCCTAAAGAAAGCACACTTCGACAAACTGCCATACAACTGATTTTCCCTCAAACACTGCAAAACCTGTCTCAAGTGCTCCTCATGTTCCGCCTCATTCCGTGAATATATCAAAATGTCGTCAAGAAACACAATCACAAATCGGTCGAGGAATGTACGGAATACTCCATTCATGAGACTCATAAAAACTGTTGGGGCATTCGTAAGACCGAATGGGACCACGGTGAACTCATAATGGCCATATCTAGTGCGAAATGCGGTCTTGTGGATATCACTTTCTACTATCCTCAACTGATGGTAACCTGATTTTAGATCAATCTTGGAAAATACTTTGGCACCTTGAAGTTGGTCGAACAAATCATCGATCCTGGGAAATGGATATCGGTTCTTGATGGTTACTTTATTCAATTGACGGTAGTCCATACATAATCGGAGAGATCCATCTTTCTTCTTCACGAAGATGACTGGTGCACCCCAAGGGGATACACTAGGGCGAATGTGGCCCTTCTCTAGGAGTTCCTCAAGCTGTATCTTGAGCTCATTAAGCTCATTTGTGGTCATTCTATATGGTGCTCTTGAAATAGGTTCGGCTCCTGGAACAAGGTCTATATGAAAATCAATCTCTCTACGGGGCGGCATACCTGGTAACTCTGAAGGAAAAACATCTGCAAATTCTCTAAGGATAGGATGGTCGTCAATAGATGGTTCTTTTTCTTCTTCTTCTTCTCTATCACTAATGGTGATGGCAAATAACTGACATCCCTTTCGCATGCTCCGCTTAAGCTGCATGGCAGAGATCATACGAAGAGACACGGGTCTCTGAATTCCAGTGATCACTATAGGAGAGCCATGATCATCCTCACACTCGATCCTTTTCAGGCGACAATCCATCTTGGCTCTGTGGGCATAAAGCCAATCCATGCCAAGTACAACGCCATATGATCCAAGTGGAGTAACTCTAAGGTCTACAAAGGTGGTGATGTTGCCAATCTGAAGCTGACATCCCTTAACCTCTGATTCCACTGACACTCTAGCCCCTGAAGCTAATTCCACTTCCCAACTGACCTCTTGCCTAGTTGCCACTAGCCCGCAACGCTCCACAACCAATGGAGATATAAAAGAATCAGTAGCTCCTGAATCAAATAATATAGATACACTGCTACCTCTGATCATACCTGCTACCTCAATAACCGTGGCCTGATGCTCTGCCTGGCGGTTGTCAACCACTGCGAAGACTCTGTGGGACTTGCCCATGTCCCCAACTGTCGGCTCTGATGCTGCCATCCTCTGATTCCCTCTCATCTGACCCTGAGGACACTCTCTTGCTATGTGTCCCATGGCTCCACATGTGAAGCAAGGGCCTCGTGCCTGAAACTGTACTCCCCGTGGTCTGGAGAAAGACTGTCCCCCTGTCCTACTAGAACCACTGTACCCACCTCTAGAGGACTACTGAGTCCTGGCCGGAGGTGTGTAAGGAGCCTGAGATTTCTGATCTCGCCTCTGACCCTGTGACTGCCACTGTTTGGGCTTTGTGCCCTGCTGATTCTGCGGAGGCTTTTGCCTCTGGTTTTGCTGAGACTGCTACGGAGGAGGGGGTTTGGAGAACCCTGATGAGTGCCTGTTGTTACCTTTCCAATGGGGTTTCTGAAACCCATAAATCTGTGGTGAAGGGTTACGGTTCTGAAACCGATCCTTCGAGTCATGTGGTCTGGCCTGAATCTCCTCGGCTATCAAAGCCTTCTCCACGGCAACCCGGAGGCTCCCTGGAGCGGCCATCCTCACTGGTCCTGCTATGCCAGAATTCAATCCTCTGATAAATCGGTTGACGAGAAGTTTATCATCTTTTAGGTAGTCTACATAAGGTAAAAGTTCAAAGAACTTGTTCTCGTACTGTGTCACTGACATACCCTTCTGCTGAAGATCATGAAACTCATCCACCCTACGCTGTCTGAAATGCTCTGAAAGATACCTCTCCCTGAATCTCTCTGTGAAAATCTCCCAAGTGAGGGTCTCTATCTCTAAGCCACACTTATATTCTTTCTGTCTCCACCATGTGGAGGCTGTTCCTCGCAATAGGTGAACTGCTGCTCGTGCTTTTAGATTGCTCTCATAAGAGTGCAATGCAAAGCACCTATCTAGGCTTAAAAGCCATGCCTCTGCCTCTACCCCGTCAGTAGATCCCCTAAATGATGGTGGCTGAAGACGCATAACCTCCCTGATCAGATCCCTTGGATCTCTACGTGCCCTCTCAATGTACACTGGTGCTACGGCTGGAGGTGGTGCTGGTAGGTGAATGGGTTCAGGCTCATGCACAGCCTGACTCTCTACAGGATTAGGAGATGGACTCCTACTCCGTTCCCGTTCTACTGTTCTATGACTTCCTGAGTTCTGGTTTTCAACATTATGGTCTGCTGCTGGAAGCCTATCCTGTACTAACCCAATCAAGTTCTGAAGAGCTACCAAGATGTCTCGGTTTGGGTCAACTGGTTGCTCGGGAGGAGCTGCTGGGTCCACTTCCTGAACCGATTCCTCCCTAATGACCTCTTCGCGTGCCATGCGTGCACGCCTAGGGCCTCTACCACGTTTGCGAGCTTGTCGCGTAGTTGGTGGCATCCTTTTTAAGAAAATAAAATAAAACGAAATAAATAACTATTTTATGAGAAATATTTTAGCTAGTTTAAAAAAAATAAAAAATTAAATACAATTTAATTAATTAAATAATTATAGCGAAATGTAATGGAGTAAGGTTCCCTAGTGTTGGCAACCTGGCTCTGATACCAAAATGTCATGCCCACTCTTAGGGCACGAACGGAGAATTTTTTTTTTAAAAATACTTAGTTAATTATCGACTAACTAAATTAAAATAATGCAACATAGTGCGATTAACTTAAATTAATAAAGCATTCTAGATTAGGTCTCAACTATATTTGTGTCAATCGGGTAATTAAATTCAGCTTAGGTAGCGGAAATGACTAAGTTATCAATGAACTAATATTTCACCCTAAACGGAAAATTCACTAAGCTTCCTTAATGATAAATTAATATCCTGAAATGGCGAATTAATCTCGACCATATGTTTTTTTTTTTAAAAAAATTTTAACTTATTTATCTATCTTAATCCACTAGGATTCCTAATTTAATTATCCTGGTAATTTAAAACACCTTAATCAATTGAAGCCCCCATAGTCTAAAATCAATTTCCTAAAATAATGAACCGCTTGGAAGATTATACTTTATTAAATTTAGACCCCCATAATTTTAAACTACATTATAATCATATACCTAAATTGGCCCTCTTGGGCCCTACAAAATCTTAGTATTTACACCCCCTTTTTTTTTTATATTTATCTAAATCTAACTCACCTAGGTACTTAATTCATTTTATAACGTTCCTTCTTCTTATAAACCAAAGTGTTCAAAATTTATCTTCACATCTATCAATTTTAATACCATCTAATTACCAATTTAATCCTACTAATTTTATATATACCAATATATATAAATATATATATATATGTACATATATATATATCTACATATTTACCCATACATGCACTTATACTATATAATAATACTTATCCTTTTGAACATCATTTTTCCCCCCTTTTATATTTTAAACTTTGTGAGTGTTGCCCTAACCCGAAATTAGCGTTAGGGCGAACACGTCATATCCACATAACGCCCCCTTTTTTTTTTGTTGGTTTGTATGCAGGGTCGGCCGCGGGAGGGGCACAGAGGGCCGATCCCGTGCCAACCCCCACCCCTCCCCTTCATTATTTCCTTACAACCCTACCGTAACGGCGGCAAAAACGGGTTTCGTTGCTTTTTGTCTTAACTCAGCAAAGGGGAACGTTGGAGTGGCGGCGAGCGCGGCGAAGCAAGGTTCAATCACGGCGGAGAAGGGGCTGAACGCAGCGCAGAGTTTTCAAAGGAGGGTGGAGCGGGAAGGGAGAGGGGGCCGGCAACGGCCACCGCAGCCGCGGCACCGCCGGCTGCGGACGGCGCCGCTGCGGTCTGCGGTCCCCGCAGGCTGCGGCATCGCCGCCCGCAGTCTGCGGTTGCCGCAGGCTGCGGCCGCTGGGCGCTGCGGCCCGCACTAAGCACATTCCCTGCGCCTTGTAATATTTGCTATGTTGTTTTAAAATAAAGACATGTTTCGTGGCATAGTTTTGTATGATGTTTTTTTTTTTCTTAATAACATTTTTACGATAGGTATATATATATATATATATATATATGTGTGTGTGTGTGGATAATCTGGTAAAATAAGATGCATATAGCTATCTGTATGCAACTGGCATCTTCAAAAAAAATAATTATATATATATATATATATATATATATATATATATATATATATATATTTATTTATTTATTTGAGTATATGATCTGGTAAAGTACCATGCATAAGGGTTTCTGTATAATAACAGGGAAATTTTTCCTATAAGGGAATAAAATAAAAGATAAATATATATATATAAATATATATATATATATATATATATATATATATATATATTTGTTTAGTCATATTATCGGTTTTCTTCCTTTTATGTAATAATTAAATCTGAAATAAACACATTACTGTATTATTTTGTTATGACTGATTTTGAAGGTCTGAAAATAAAATATGTATATATCTTTTTTACTGTTTCTTTCAAAAAAAAAAATATAACTAGCTTCATTTTTCCCACATTTACAAAATGGAAGGACAAGTAGGATTTTATTACAGCTGCAACTAATGTTGCCTAATATTCATTTAAAACAACAACCTATATGATGTTCTTTTTACAGAATCACTACAATTTTCATTTCTTATCTAAAACTGAATAATACACATAAACAAATTTTCTGTCATAATACAGTCCAGCAAGTAAACATTAACTTTTTCTTAATATCTATAAGGAAATACTTCTATTTCTTCATTACTTTGTAACACTAACTAGAGTGTGGACATTATACATTTATTTTTATTTTTTTTGAAACTTATTACAAGTAAGATGAACACAAAGATTTTGGGCAAATAAACATTTACTTTTTTTTTTTTTTTCCTTTCCAATACATTGCTTTACTATTGGAAAATAAATACATCATTACCTATCTATTTCCTTTACAAGCTAACATGGAATACAAAATCCTCTTTCTTTGTGAATAATCACATTCTAGCTCTTTTCTTTTCTTTTCATTTACAACTTCAAAAGAGAATATATTGCAACATAAAACAGCAACTTAGTTCTTTTTTCCTTCCTTTCCCATTCCCATGCAACCTGCAATAAAACACTTTTTGACCATGGGAAGCTCACCTCCCAGCCTAGGCTTACTAGAAGCCATCCCCGAGCTTGGAGAACCAAGCACTAGATGGGTTACAAACATGCAAAACCTCTACAAAACATAGGAACATATTTACAATCAAATTTCCCCTTCCCAAGCTTCACATTCACCACTTTCATGGTGACTCTTCCATGGGTGGAAGTGGACCAAGTACCTATGGGGAGAATGCATGCCAAAACAATACAACATAAGCCACCTCATGGCAACACAAATACAACCAAAAATACTTCCTCATTCCTTATGCCCCCCAAAAAAAAGGCTCAAGGCCATATATGGTCCCCTTATGACCCCCAAATGCATACACAAGGCTATGCATCAAGGGTCACCAAGGACACCCTTGAGAACACTCTCCACAAGGAGAGCCTCTCACCCATGGCTGTCATACTTCTTCCACCCCAAGATCTTCCTACCCTCCCAAGGATAGGAGATCTTGGACAATCCCAATACAACAAGAAACACAAACAAACACATAGAAAAGAAAAAAAACTACACATTTTACTTCAACACAAAAACTTCATAAAACACAATCCTTCAAGCAACTCTTTTCTTTTACAAAACAACATAAACTATCATTTACAACATAATAAGAGAAAGAAGGGAGTAACCAACCTAATTCTGCCAAAAGGTTTGCTAACTTTAGTTGGGGATGAGCTGCCCAATTTCCACTATCTTTTCTCCCAATATTCCACTAAAAATGCCAACTCCTACTAACTTTTTCAAAACAAGCAAAATCTCCAAGAAAGGAGAGTGGGTGATTACTCACTAAGTTTGCAAATTCTTGCCTAAGAAGGCCTCTCACACACTTCCCAACCCCTTGGGTGAGGTGTGAGTTCCCATTGGTTGCCCTTCCCAAACTCTTGCACATTCCTAAAATTGGAAAGGGAAAAGGTGGAAGAGGATGGGGAAGAGAGTTTAACTCCTAAAGGGAAGGTTCTCTATCCTAGGGAGAACTTTCTAAGTTCAATTTTCGTGCATCTTGGAATTATCACTTTTTGAAGTGACTACATAGTCACATGGGAGAAGCCACATGTTTCAAAACACCCCTAACCCATAGGTATACCCTTTGGACCTTTGGAAAAGCCTAAAAACTTACCCTAGGAGTCCATTAAACCCTTTGGAAACCCCACTGAAGTTTACCTACGGGTCAAGCATGAGTTGACCACTCCCATGACTCCCTACCCAAGACAGATTTGGGACCACACTCATGTTTTTGAATGGCTTTGGTAGAAACAAAACTCCCTCCAAGAGACAAGTCAACATCAATGACACTTAATCAGCACATGTGTCAAGTGACACAACAAAAATACAATATAAAAATCACAAATGGAAAATTGGCCTCTTGAAGGATTACACAATTACATATAAATTAAATTTTACACTCAAGCATTATACACATCACAAATAAAATACATTACAAGGGGAGGGGTGTTGTCTCTCCAAATAGACAACTCCCGGCTTAACAAACGCACATTGGTCTAGGCTTGGTTCTCCATTAAATTCCATGGTCACATGGATAATTTTCCTGTGCATCTCAATTAACACATTAGTAACTCCAAATAATCATAATTATTCATAATCAAATACATGGATTCCATTGCAAATCAAACACTCATACATTAGGCAACAATAATTCAATTTCTCATTTGTTTTCGCATTCAATTTCACATAAGCAATCAACATAATTTCCCAAAAATGAACCATTCATAAATATGCATCTTTTTTCTTTCATCAAAATAAAATCCTGCAAATGACATTCACCACCATAATGTAATTCTATTCTAGTAACATATCTAAGGTTCCATAATCATCATGCATGAAATAAAACATCAACAAATGTCAGTGCGGTCCAAATCATGGGATCATATAAGTTCTAAGTCCATAATGCATAAAATAAAGCAACCATAATAGTCTCAATATGCAAATAACTGAAAATGTCAAACTGAATCGGGGTAGGGCCTCACATGATCAATAAGGCAAGGTTGAGCAGTTGCAGATAGAGAGTGCAACTCGTATGGAGATGTCTCATATGGAAACAGTTAAAGGTTGATGGCATGGTGTCATCAAGGTGTTTACCAGTATATATGTCGACTAGTAATATGGACAAGGTGTAGATGCAGAAGACTCCCATCTATTGAGGATGTGCATAAGGAAGGTTAGCAAGAGTGCTAACCGGTTGACTGTTCCACTAGAAGAGAAGAAGAGTGCAAGGTTGATGACAAACCGGTTAAGGGTTTAAATAGTAGGGTTAGTAAACCAGTAGATGCACCCGATAATAGAGTTGGTCAGTGAACCTATCCATACCGACATAGATGATCCAACAAATGTGGATGCCGACCAAGAGGCCACATGGAGGTGAAGTGGCACGCATGCATAGGTTGGCATGTTAAGTCGGTGAAATGTCAAGCAGTGAGGTAGATGGTGACAAGTTGACATTTATGTCGAGTTTGAGATTAACATGATGTGCAATAGGAGTTTGCGGCTAGAGCTCATATTGGACAACTAAGTTACAGCATAGACAGATTGAGCAAATCGAGGTAGGTGAAGGTAACCGTAAAACCATTCTTGGTGATCAACCAAGAAATCTACTGACAGGTTAAAAGTAGATTGCCAAAAATAGAAGAGGTGATCATGAAGGCATGACAATGGCAAGATTGATTGATGAGTTATAGTTTATCAATCTAGGTGATTAGATCAGATGAGATCTGATTGGATCTAGTTTGCCTCAAAGTTGATGAGGAAACCATAACCACCCAAAATTTGAATTGGATTTTGGTGGTAAAACTAATTTATAAATATGAAAGCCAAAATAGATGAAGGTTGTCGCAGGATGAAAGAGTATTGCTGCAGAGAAAAGGTGAATGGAGAATCGATAGAGATCTGTAGAGAGGAGAACCGGTGAAGAGATTGTTAGGACTTGGAGGCAACTGAGATGGGGGGGTGAATTAGTTGTCAATTAATTTCAACCCAAATATAACTTAATCAAACTTGATTCATAATACTAGTAAACCAAACTTAATGTCGGTTGATAGATTAGAGGTTAATATTAATAACGGTGAAACTCAATGCATATAATAGAAAGAGAAACAACATCCACAACACATAACACAGAGATTTGTACGTGGAAACCCTGTAAGGGGAAAAACCACGATGGGAAACTTTACCCACAATCAGATGATACTAGTGCAGATAGTATGTGTATATAAATGAGGTTTGCATGTGCAGAAAGGCCAACCGCCTAGAGCTCATTGCTCAATCACAAAATTGGAGTCACACTAACTAAAATTGGATGATTAATCCAATGATAATGTATTGCTCAAAGTAGCATCTCCGATGCTAGATTCAGTACCGGTTAAGCTCTGATAATCACCTTCAAACCTTCCTTGAACCTTCTCTATGGACTGCTCATATGATCTTCAATATTCGCACATACCATGTTACAATACCATAACCATATACCATCTCTCTATTCTTCACTTACTTTATCTCACAAATGAGATCTTATATATATACCAAAACCTAAGACCAAATGTGTAGGTCGGCTAATTAAGAATATTACCATTAAATCAATTACAGATAAGTCAAGATACGATGCATCATGTCAGCTTGATATAATTACAACAATATCCAATTGATTAAATCATCTCCATAACATGTCGTGTTGATCTAGAATAGATAATGCATGCCTATCCATAACCTAGACCAATTTGCTGGTAACAACAAATATGTCAACCCTATTAGACCAATAACCAAAATACCAAAACCAAGTGTCCAAACCATGTCTTCAACATAACCAAGTGGTCTCCAAATGATAACAAGTCATCCTCAGTGCCAGTGAACAATATAACTTGTCGATGAACAATATATCAGTGACTATGCATAAGTCGCTAAACTTGTGGGTAAACATAACCAAAGATCTCCAGAAGGATAAGTGTTGATAAGTGTTGACTATTAGGATTCCCACAGATACTGAGAGGGGGGTGGTGAATCAGTATCTAACTGGTAAAAGGATTTTCTTTTGTTAAAACATGTAGAGCATATTAATACAGTGTACTAGTAAATAGAAAGTAATGCAATAAATAGAGATAAAAGCAACCACATGAAAAACACACCATAACACAGTAGTTTAACAAGGAAACCCAGTGTGGGAAAAACCTCAGTGGGATTTGCGACCCACAATATTCACTTACTGGCCAATAAGAGAATATTACTGCTACAAGAGGGGCCTGCACATGCAAGAAGGCCAAGTGCCTAGAGCTCATTGCTCAATTACAAAATGGGAAGTCTCACTGACTTACAAAATGGATTATATAAATCCAATGTGTTGAACTGCTTCAAAATAGCATCTACTATGCTAGATCCAGTATCGGTTTATAGCTCTGCTTCATACATAAACCCTTAACATATAATTTGCATAATAGGTGTACCTTATTTTACCTAATTGTATTCCTCTCTGATTACCTAAATGTTCTATAATGATCTCTTATATATATGAGTCATTTTACAACTTGCCAAGTCGGCTTCCAATTATTTTAGAATAATAAACAAAATATATTATCAACAAAATTCTTGTCGGCTTCTGTGCCGGTATGCTTCCTTTCACTGTCGGTGCTAGTGGTCTATGTGCCGGTGTAGAATCTAACTTTGCTAATGTCAGTGGATTGTCTTGCCGGTGTCATAGGATTGTAAGGTTGCCATCAATGACAAAACCTTCAATCACCTACAATGTCTCATTGGAGTGTGCATTTGCCAACAATCTCCCCCTTTGGCATTGATGGCAACACTCATAAGAAAATTCAAAAGTGTATCAAAAACTGAAGTCCAAAAATGTTACCAAAAATGTGTGCTCCCCCTGAGCAAATGATCCCTGATTTATTGGATTTTTCTCATACCATTGCTCCCCCTTTGGCATCAATGAAAAAGGTTGTCAAGGTGTCAATAGAGTGTGGTTTCCTGCTTCATCCTTGTAAACGGTTGGTTACAATCTGAAAAAGATCCACCAAAACCAAATTCAAGCTGTTAATGAATTGTTCGCTATATTTTATTGCTGCCTTTGTCCTCTGGACTGTACTGGTGAGGTGTTACATTTTCTCTGCTGGTGTTTTCTGTCCTTGAACCAAAGCATTAGATATCTCTTTCCTTAAGGATGCTAGGTAGTCCAGTTTTGGAGTTAGTCTCTATTTAAGATCCTTAGCCTTAATTTTTATTCTTTCATTTTCTCTTTCCAGCTTTAATAGTTCTTCCTCAAAACCTATTATCTTCTGCTAAAAAACTGATAATGAATTAGATGAATTAATGAAATTGTCAGCTAGTTGATTTATTTCCTCCTGTATCTTGCTCACTTTTCTGTCTATATCAACTGTCAAAAAGTTAGTTTTGCAAGTGTCTCTGTACAAGGTTTTGAATTCCTTCAATGTACTACACAGTTCCAGTAGAAGTGTGTCAAACTATCTTGTACACTTCTTTATTTCTTCCTCAAAGAATTTGTGTTTTTCCTTTTCTAATCTCTCCTTGAATGCTTCCTCTTTTATTTGTCCAACTGTCACAGTGTTTTCAGTAATATACCTAGACAAAGTGTCAAGTTGACTCAAAGAATCCTTATTATCTACATTACATTTTGGAGCTATCATTTTCAAAATTGGAATTGTATCATCTATAGCCTTGTAGGCTTGTGAGCTACAATCTGTTATTTTCTTTATGGAGTCCAAAAGAACTTTTGTTACATTAGTTGATTTGAATCCTCCAGTTTAATGACCAACACTCTGTATCCCGCCAGTGGGAGCAATATCCTTGCTTGTGGTGACCTCTGGTAGGTCAGTTTGTGTTTCCATTTCCTTAAGAAAAGGTTTGTCTTGCTCAACTGTTGCCAGTGGCACTGACTCTGTATTAACCTAATGTTGTAATGGAGCCTGTTGCTTTATTTGTTGCTCTGTCTAATGCTCTGTGTTATCATTTGCTGATTTACCTTCTATATTATCTATTACCGGTGCCTCACTAGCTATATCTGTCTTTCCAATTGTGTCCTTATCTACCACAATGTTAACTTTTTGAGTATCAATGTCAACTATGTATAATACCTCAGAATTAGGATTTGTATCCTCTTGTGGTATGTCCATACTCTCATTGGCCGGTTGGTCTTTAGTTGTAACTACCGGTGGAGTATCCAAAGGCGGTGGGGGTAACTTATCTGTTATTTTTATGCTCGGAGGTCCAGCAACCTTGCCTTTTCCCTTGTCCTTATCTTTCTAATATACTTTGATAGGTTTATGATTTCTATACTCTTCCTGCTTTTCCTTTTCTACAAGGAATATATCCCATCCATTAGCAGTTTCCTTTGCAACCTCATTCACTCTACCAACCATAAGTTCTATATACCGGTGTGCAGTTGAGAAAACTGACTAGTTAGCTTCAGAGATTAAATCATGTATTTTCTTTGGTGAGTTTACTGGGTAAACAACAAGTAGTTTTTCAACTTTAATTTTCTTATCAAGCTCTACAACAACTTGCCTTCTAGCTTCAAGTCTCTTAAATAGTTCTACCAGTAATTCATCCACAACTTGCATTAGAAATTTCTTATAGATGTCCAAGTGCAGAATTACATTGTTTTCAACTTTTTCCTTGTCATCAACTGATAATGTATCATATAGTTTGTTCATGTTCTTAATCTTTCCTTCCTCTGTTATTTCATCCGACAGTTTGTCAATTGGGGCAATATTTTGTTGAGTCTTTTTCTTTGGTGTTAACTTTTTCTTCTTTGGAGTTATCCTCTTAGCCAAGGGCCTTACTGCTTGTTGTTTTTGTTTGGTTCTTCTAGGTGAAGGTGTAGATACTGGTGAAGGTTCTCTTTTCCTCACAACTCTTTTAAATGCAGCTAGCATATCACTCTCTGAAGAAATTGCTACCGATGAAAAGTGAGTTTCTGGCTGTAGTGCTTCTAACTCATCTTTAGTGATATCAGTTTGTTTAAGTACATCTTCTTTGATAGCCTTAGCCTGCCTTGATCCTCTTCTTACTGTTGCTTCTACCTTCTTTACTCTTTTCTTAGATTGAATTTTATTCTCAATGGTCTCAACACTACCAAATACCTCTTCCTTAGGTTCCTTGAGTGCTTCCAAAAGGGCTTTTGCATATGTTTGAATTACGTGATCATCAGTTTCATAACCCACCTCAGTAACCCAAATTGTTCTTGGGATAACCGCCTCCATCCATATCTCATCCTTCTTAATGACAAAACATATTTCATCCTTATATTTATTTACAATTTCTTGTGATAATCTGATTCTAGTGTTCATCTGGGCCTTCAGTGCTTGAAAGTATTCATTTATATTCTTTTCTCTGTTATCACCCATGTTGTTTAGTAAGTCAAACAGATGTTTGCATACTGGTATGTCAAAACCAAGATTCTTGTTACCGATACTGGGCACCTGTTTTGTTATGTGCAACATTAAACAGACAAGTAAATTACCAAATCTAAATGTCCCCTTTTTGTCTTTCTTAATCTTTCCAAGATTATCAATAAGTTCATCCTTCAACCATTCACACACATCTATTTTTGCATTATCCTTGATCATATCATAAGCACTCTTTATGCATAAACTAGAAATTTAATTTAATTTGTTTGCATGTGTGGTTTTATAGCCTAGAATCATGCTAATGAATCTCACATTGATGTCGGTTACATCATTTACCCTTAAAGACCTCAGGTCGGATGTTGCACCTGTTAAGTTCATCACTAGGTCATTTGGGACCTTCTTTGTCTTGTCAGGTTAGTTACACGTGGAGGGTAACCCTGTTACAACTTTTACTGCCTCTTTAGTAATTTTGTGAACCGAATCTAACCAGAAGAATGCACCATGTACCCTGCTCAATACTATCCTTATAACTTCCTTAGGGAAATCCGAAATGCTGAGAATTTCAGTAAATCCTAGGGTTTCAATTATTTTGTGTTCAGGTTTCACATTACCGGAATCATCACATATTATAGTCTTATACATGTTCTTGATTTCCTCATCACCTAATTCTTCTATGTGGCAATGAATATACATCCTAAGGTCTTCTGCAAAAACTACTCCTTTGGGAATTTGAGAAAATGCACCAACATTATCATCCTTCTTTGCTATTTTGGGAACTAATTGAAATACGAGCCTAGGACGCTTGATTACTTACACTACAGTAGGGTTTGCTATGAATTCAGGTATAGAAGAAGATGCCATGATTATAAATACCTTTTTCTGCCTTTGGAAAGATTGATTGCTGAATTGCTTTACTTCTTTGCTCGAAATGACTTAGCTCAGAATTTTTGTGCTCTTTGAATGTTTGAATGTTTGGTGAACTAAAATGGAGTCAAAAACACTAATTTATAATGTTAATTTGCCAACTACCACATTTAATGCATGCTGGTTAATTAGTCACTTAACTTTATCTATCGGTATAGAAGTAATTTCTACTTCTCACCATCAACCGAGGGATTAATAGCATATTTCACATTTGATTGCCAAACCTTCAAGGGAATTTTCTTCAATTAGATGAAGTGTCTCCTATTGGTGGAGTGCTACTCTGTTCTAATTTCTTGATCCATTGTTTTGAGAATTCCTGCTTAACTTCTTCAACTTTTTCTTTTCCTTTCAAACTAGGACCTTTGTTATTTGCCGGTGAGGACTTGCTTCTACAAAATTTAGGAATATGTCCAATTTTGTTGTAGGCATAACAAGTCACATTATTTTTCTGAATAGCTTTCCCATATCCTATGCCAGTTTGTGTTCTACATTGATTAGATAAATGTCCAAATCTTCTACAAACATAACATCTCACATTCATTCTGCAATTTTCAGAATTATGACCAACTTTGTTGCATTTTGAACATTGACCGGTGGGTGTGTTGGTATTCTGATAATTTCTAGATCTACATTGATTTTCTCTATGACCATACTTGTTACAGTTAAAGTATTTGCCATTGAATTTGTAAGTAGTAGGTTGTCTTACCGGTTTTTTATGATCCTGTGTGTTTGTAGTACCAGAGCTTTCACCAACTTCAAAGCCAAGTCCACAAGTGTCACCATTAGGTTTCTGATTCTTCAAAAAGTCACCAAAGATCTTCCGAGATTTTCTTGAATTTTTCTTTGTGCTGATTTGTAGTATCCAATTCTCTTTCTAAGATTTCTTTTGTCGCATAAGTTCATTGGAGTCATTATGTGTATGCATCAGATCTGTCTTCAACAAATCATTTTCATAGCTAAGTATGGTGTTCTCATTTGCAACATCACTTAGTATTCTAGTCGAATCTTCTTCATTCTTCTTTCTATCTTCAATCTCCTTACAAAATCTCATAGTCATATCCTGCATCTCATTCCTTGTTGTCATGTTTTCTTGTTTCAGCTTGTTTATCTGATCATTAAGAGTTTCCTTTTCATCATTCTCATTTTGCATCTTTTCACAAAGTTCTCTTCTCTTGTTTCTTACAATGGTAAGATTTTCTTGAAGTGCTTGAATAATATCTTGTGCTGCCTTTAGATCATCTTCAAGTTTGATATTTTTCAACTTTTCTATATCATAGTCTGAGAGGGCTTCTTCTAATTACTTCATCAAATTTTCCATCTCTACCGGTGTCAAGATCTTCCTCAAGCTGTTAGGCTTCTGAAAATAGAGGACCAAGCTCCTATACCAATTGTTAGGATTCCCACAGATACTGAGAGGGGGGGGGGGTGAATCAATATTTGACTGGTAAATGGCTTTTCTTGTCTTAAAACATGTAGAGCATATTAATAAAGTGTACCGGTAAACATAAAGTAATGCAATAAACAAAGATAAAATCAACCACATGAAAAACATACCATAACATAGTAGTTTAACGAGGAAACCCGGTGTGGGAAAAACCTCGGTGGGATTTGTGACCCACAATATTCACTTACTGGCCAATAAGAGAATATTACTGCTACAAGAGGGGCCTGCACATGCAGGAAGGCCAAGTGCCTAGAGCTCATTGTTCAATTACAAAATGGGAAGTCTCACTGACTTACAAAATGGATTATATAAATCCAATATGTTGTACTGCTTCAAAATAGCATCTACTATGCCAGATCTAGTACTGGTTTATAGCTCTGCTTCATACATAAACCCTTAACCTATAATTCGCATAATAGGTCTACCTTATTTTGCCTAGTTACATTCCTCTCTGATTACCTAAATATTATATAATGATCTCTTATATATATGAGTCATTTTATAACTTGCCAAGTCGGCTTACAATGATTTTACAATAATAAACAAAATATATTATCAACAAAATTTCTGTCGGCTTTTGTGTCGGTATGCTTCCTTTCATTGCCGGTGCCAGTGTAGAATCTAACTTTGCTAGTGCCGGTGGATTGTCTTGCTGGTGTCATAGGATTGTAAGGTTGCCATCAATGACAAAACCTTCAGTCACCTATAATGTCTCATTGGAGTGTGCATTTGCCAACAATATACCAGTGACTATGCATAAGTCGCTGAACTTGTCAGTAAACATAACCAAAAATCTCCAGAAGGATAAGTGTTGACATCAATGATAAAACCAATGCAACACATCCATAATACCAACAATCTCCCCCTTTGGCATTGATGGTAACACATGATGGAAAAACATCTAAGTGCCAAAATAGAATGCCAAAAACCAAAAACCAACTATCTCCAGAATAGATCAATACCAGAAATCAAAATACAAATGTAGAGAGTATATATCACTCCACAATAAGTAATCTCTCCCCAGAGGATAATGTTTGGTTTTCCATAGATATCTCTCCCCTTTGACATCAAATGCCAAAGCAATACAAATACCGGATAAAACCAATTCATAGAACCAATTACAATAACCAGTTGTTATAACCAACTACTCCCCCTGAGAAGTAGCTCTCCTCCATCAAATCCAAAAAAAGTTCTCTCTGTAAATTCTGCCGATTTGATGCCAATCATCAGCTATCTAAGTCTCTACCGGTGAGGGTATAACCCCAAGCTGCTTTGTGAGATATTCAAAAGTTTCCTCAGGCAAAAGATTAGTAAAGATATTTTCAATCTGCTCTTTAGTATTCACATAAACCAATCTCACTTCTTTTGCTTCAACATTCTGTTTCAAAAAATTATATTTGATAGAAACATGTTTAGTTTTAGAGTGAAATACCGGATTCTTAGATATATCAATTGCTCTTTGCATTTTACTTTTATGTCCTTCAACATTTTCTTAATCCATAATACCTGAGTACAATTAGTTGCTGCTACAATATATTCTGATTATGCTGTTGATAATGATGTACAACTCTGTTTCTTGCTCAACCATGAAATCAATCTGCTACCAAGAAAGAATGTCTTGCCGATGGTTCTCTTTCTGTCATCTACATCTCCTGCCCAATTTGCATCAGTGTATGCACATAAATCAAAATTTTCATCTTTAGGATACCATAAACCAAGATTTGTAGATACCAAAAAAATCATTTTTACTATTGACTCGTGATTTTCTCTAGGATTACTCTAAAATATTGAAACAATATACATTGCATTCATTATATCAGGTCTTGTTTGTGTCAAATACAATAAACCTTCAATCAGATATTTGTACCTTGTCAGATTAACAGGAGATGAATCATCCTTCAATTTTAATTTATCAGTTGTAGTCATAGGAGTACTTACCGGTTTAGAGTTTTCCTTACAAAATATCTTCAATAGTTCCTTCAAGTACTTTGTTTGACATATGAATATACCTTTATCAGTCTATGAAATCTGCAATCCTAAAAAGAATTTTATCTCCCCAATCATAGACATTTCAAATTCTTCCTGCATCTTATTAGCAAAGTTTTTACACAATCCATCTTCTCCTCCAAAAATGATGTCATCAACAAAAAATTCAATGACCAAGATGTCTTCATTAGTCACTTTTAAATATAAGTTGTTGTCAGCATTACCTTTAGTGTAACCAAGCTTCAAAAGATATTTGTCCAATCTAGCATACCAAGCTCTAAGAGCTTGCTTCAATCCATATAAAGATTTTCTTAATCTGCAAACCATATCTTTATCATTTGTCAATGAAAATCCATCAGGTTGTTCAATGTAAACTTCCTCTTCAAGATCACCATTCAGAAATGCACATTTTACATCCATTTGGTATACTTTATAGTTCTTGTGTGCTACAAATACAAGAAATAATCTACCTGCCTCAATTCTAGCTACCGGTGCAAAGGTTTCATTGTAATCAATTCCCTCTTTCGATAAATATCCTTTACACACTAATTTTGCTTTGTTTCTGATTACCTTACCATATTCATTAATTTTATTTTTGAATACCCATTTAGTTCCAATTTCATTTTTATCTTTAGGCTGGGGAACCAATGTCCATGTATTGTTCTTTTCAATTTGTTCTAATCATCTTCCATAGCTTTAATCTAATGTTTATCTTCACATGCCTTAATAATAGATACTGGTTCAATTTGAGAAATTAAACATACCTCTTCATTTGCCAATCTTCCTCTTGTCATAACTCCTTGATACTTATTCCCAATTATCTGACTTTCAGAGTGATTCAGTCTTACATACCTGGGTGTGCTTACTTGTTGTTGTTCTTCAATCACTATGGAATTCTCTGATGATGTTGGTGTGACTGGATCCACATTTTGTACCAGTACACTCTGTATAGGTTCATTTGTGATCATCTCAACTGCCGGTTCAGAATCCATAGACCTTGAATTTCCTCTAAAGTGTTCATCTATCTTGACATTTGCACTCTCAATGATTTTTTGCAATTTTTAATCAAAACATCTATATGCTTTTCTCTTAGATGAATAACCAAGAAATATTCCTTCATCACTTCTAGGATAAAATTTACCAATATACTCATCTCTCCTAATGTAGCATTTGCTTCCAAATATTCTGAAGTATTTAAGAGTAGGAATATTACCAAACCATAATTCATAAGGTGTCTTACCGATTTCACCTTTGATGTGAACTTTGTTAAAAGTGTAAACCATTGTATTCATTTCTTCTCTCCAGTATACATGAGGTAGATTTGCTTCTAATATCATGCTTCTAACTGCATCCAGAATAGTTGTGTTCTTCCTTTCCACAACTCCATTTTGTTGAGGTGTCTGGGGCGCTGATAATTGTCTTCTAATTGCATTCACTTCACAAAATGTATTAAACTCCTTAGATGTAAATTCACCTCCTTGATTTGATCTTAAACATTTGATTTTCTTACCGGTTTCATTCTTTACCAGTGCCTTGAATAATTTGAATTTTCCAAAAGCTTCTGATTTCTCCTTGAGAAAAGTAACTCAGCACATTCTAGAATAATCATCAATGATTAACATAAAGTATCTATCTCCCTGTAGACTTCTTGTTCTTTCCAGACCACACAAGTCAGTATGAATTAAATCAAGAACATTATTGGATTTCTCATAAATACTCTTAAAATTTGTTCTAACTTTCTTTCCCATTTGACATTCCTTACATACTAGATTATGAGGTTTTACAATCTTAGGTAAATCCCTTAATGCCTTAGATGAACTAATATTTATAATGCAATCAAAATTCACATGACAGAGTCTTTTAAGTCATAACCATTTTTCATCAATATGTGCAATCAAACATGTCTTTTCATTTTTATTCAAATGAAAGATATTACCTTTGATCTAATTACCGGTTGCAATCTCCAAACCAATTCTATTCATGATTTTGCATTTACCATTCTTGAATTGTAATTGAAATCCCTTTTCAACTAATTGACCAAGACTCAAAGGATTATGCTTCAAACCTTCAACATAATAAATGTTATCAGTATTGTGCTTACCATGAAAAGATATAGTGCCTTTTTGTCTAATGAAACAAGCTTTATCATCCCCAAATCTTAGTAGACCTCCTTTGTATTCATGAAAAGATAAGAATTTACTTTTATCACTAGTCATATGATGTGAACATTCGGAATCTATAATCCATTCATCCTTTTCTTCAATTTTAGCTGTCAGGGCCTACTCTACCAGTGGAATAGTAGGTGTCAGTTGATCTACTTTTATTGCAACAAAATCCCATCCATTGTCTATTGGTTCTTCATTAAAATCATCAGTACCTCCTTCATCAACATAATAACATGATTTGTCTCTATTCTTCTTAAATCTGTATCTATGATATTTAGGGTTAGGCTTATATGTTCTTTTAGATTCTTCTTTTAATCTTGTATGTCTATCAAGACATTTAGATGCCATATGACCAGTTTTATTGTAGTTAAAATATTTAAATGGTGATTTACCTTCATATTTACTTCCAATTGGACCTTTAAGCATTTTCTTTGCAAATAGTGTTTCAAGTTCTTCCAGTTCTTCATTTTCCTTTCTGATATCTTCAAGTTCTCTTGCATAAAGTGCTTTCCAATCAAATTTATCAAATGATGATGATGCTGATGATGATGCCGATGATGATGCTTTGAAGGCTAAATCTATCTTAATTTTAGCAACAAGACCAAATTCCTCAAGCTCAAATGTTGAAATTTTTCTAACCAAGGTATCTCTAGATACTAATGTATTAGGCATTGTTCTCAACTCATTAATAGTAGTTAGTTTCATTTTGTATGCTAGTGGCAATTCTCTCAAAAATTTAAAAACAATTTCATTTTCACTCAAGGAACCTCCACATATTGTATTTCTAAAACAATTTCACTAACCCTTTCCATAAAAGCTAAAATTATTTCATCTTCTTCCATTTTCAGATTTTCATACCTGACCCGGAAGCATTCCATTTTTGCAATTTTTACAGTGGTATCTCCTTCATTCAATGTCACCAATTTATCCCAAATATATTTAGTAGTAGATCAGTCTGATAATCCAATGATTTTCTGATCTGACTAGGTGCTCAAGAGTGCTTCTCTTGATTTGCAATCATTCTCTTGATCCTTACCCAATGTTGGTGGATTAGGTTGATTCAGTGTAGGACCAACATAGCCATCCTTTGTAACATCCCATATGTCTTTTCCAATGCAATTCAGATGTTCCTCCATTAGGATCTTCCATATACCATAGTTACTTCCATCAAGTTTTAGACTATCCTTCCTGAAAAAGTTAGTTGCCATAGAATCTCCTCAAGTTGTTAAACTTCTGCAAAAAGAGGACTTAGCTTTGATACCAATTGTTAGGACCCAGAGGCAATTGAGAGGGGGGGTGAATCAATTGATAATTAATTTCAACCTAAATATAACTTAATCAAACTTGATACATAATTTTGGTAAACCAAACTTAATGTCGGTTGACAAATTAGTAGTTAATATTAATACCAGTGAAACTCAATGCATATAACAGAAAGATAAACAACATCCACAACACATAACACAAAGATTTGTACGTGGAAAACCTGTAAGGGGAAAAACCAAGGTGGGAAAACTTACGCACAATCAAATGATACTACTGTAGATAGTATGTGTATACAAATGGGGTCTACACATGTAGAAAGGCCAACCACCTAGAGCTCATTGCTCAATCACAAAATATGAGTCACACTGACTAAAATTGGATGATTAAATCCAATGATAATGTACTGCTCAAAGTAGCATCTGCAATGCTGGATTCAGTATCGGTTAAGCTCTGATAATCACCTTCAAACCTTCCTTGAACCTTCTCTATGGTATGCTCATATGATCTTCAATATTTGTACATACCATCTTACAATACCATAACCATATACTGTCTCTCTATTTTTCACTTAATTCATCTCACAAATGAGATCTTACATATATACCAAAACCTAAGACCAAATGTGTAGGTCAGCTAATTAAGAATATTATGATTAAATCAATTAGAGATAAGTCAAGATGCGATGCATCATGTCAACTTGATATAATTACAACAATATCCAATTGATTAAATCATCTCCATAATGTGTCGTGTTGATCTGGAATAGATAATGCATGTCAGTCCATAACCTAGACCAATTTGTTGGTAACAACAAATATGTCAATCCGATTAGACCAATAACCAAAATACCAAAACCAAGTGTCCAAACCATGTCTTCAACATAACCAAGTGATCTTGAGATGATAACAAGTCATCCTCAATGCCGGTGAATAATAAACCTACCGGTGAACAATATACTGGTGACTATGCATAAGTCATTGAACTTGTCGGTGAACATAACCAAATATCTCCAGAAGGATAAGTGTTGACATCAATGACAAAACCAATGAAACACATCCATAATACCAATAGAGACATACTTGAGAGTTATAAATTTATTTTGTAACAAGAAGATAACTTTGGTATATAAACATGATTTTTTTAACACTGAGTTGGAGCTCGATGTAGGGGTTGTAGCTCCTTGGGTTGGTGTCCTAAATCAGGGGTTGGTGCTCCTTGGGTTGGTGCCCTAAATCAGGGGCTGGTGCCCTAAATTAGGGGTTGGTTCTCCTTGGGTTGGTGCCCTAAACATTGTAATCATATATTCATTGTGAGGCTGGATTGGAGCAGTAGACTCCAACAACATTTCTCACTGAGGTTTTTCGCATCTTGGGTTTTCCTCATATATGCTCATGTTATGTGATGTCTCTTGTGTGTGAGTGCATTTGTGTTAGTCTCCCATCTAATCGGTAAGTCTTATTTCAGTTATATTTGGTAACTGACATATTCACATAGGTTAGTTGAAGAGAAAAGTTTGAGAACCACTAATTTACCCCCTCTCAATGGTACATTGTGTCTAACAATTGGTATCAGAGCCTAGGTTCTTGGTTAGACAAGTTTTTTCCACCTTGGATTGATTATGGATTAAGGACACGATGGTCTATTTAGTGTCAATTCCTACTCTAGTTTTTTATGGTTTAAACTATTCCATTTGGAGTTCTAGAATGGAAGTCTACCATCCTCTCTAGGGTTTGATGTATGGATGTCTATTGTAAATGGATGCCCTAGTAAAGTCTTTCCTCCCACCGATTCAGATGTAAAAGGAAGAAACTGGTGCAATGATGCAGCAACAAAGGCAATACTTTGTCGGTTTATCAGATGATATCTCCTCACAGGTGGACAGATGTAGATCTAAAAAAAGGTTATTGGAAAGATTGGAGAAGCTCTATGGAAATGAGCCTACTACTGCAAAACCAGCTTGTGAAGGGAGGATTAGAAATCCATCTCATGTATCTATAGATGATGAAGATAGATCATCTTGCAGCCATAGCAATGATGAAGAAGGAACCCACCTCTTCATGGCTCAAGAATCAAAAGATGAGAGGAACACATTTGAGAATGATCATGCAGATCACTCCTACTGACAAGATGTGCTTTCACAGTGTTAGTGAAGGGGAAGAAGAACAAGAAGTTGATCTTGAAGGAGAACTTGTTAATGCTCTTGACTTAGTAGAGTGAGGAATGAGTACAAGTTATTCAAGAATGTTGTAGTTATGGAATAGAACCAGTTGATCAAATTCCTTGAAGAATCTGAGAAATGTATCTCAGAGTTGAAGACTCAAGAAAAAGACATCAAGGAGTGTTGGTGTAAAGATCTTGAATCTAAGCTAGAAGTAAAAGATAAAGAATATCTACAGCTAGTTGGAGAAATGAAGTTTTTTCAAAATGACCTTGAGAAATATCAGAATGTGCTGGCAAACACACACTCCAATGAGAAATTTAAGGTGATTGAAGGTATTATCACTGATGGCAACCTTACAATCTTGTGATACCGATAGGAAAACACTGGCACCAGCACCGACAGACTCTACACTGGCATACAGATCACTGGCATCGAAAAGGAAGAATACCGGCACCCTGACCAACAAGAATTTTGTATAAACATATTTTGTAATTAATTATAAAATATTTTGTAAGCCGACATGGTGGATTCTAATATGACTCATATATGTATGAGATAATTGTAGATAATTGTATTATATAACCGGTCAGATACTAATTTACCCCCCCCCCCCCCCCTATCAGTATCTTTGGGAATCCTAACAATTGGTATCAGAGCCTAGTCCTCTATTTTCAAAAGCCCAACAGCTTGAGGAAGATATTGACACTGGTAGAGATGGAAAACTTGAGAAAGCAATTGGAAACAACTCTTTCAGACTATGATACAAAAAAGGTGAAGAATATCAAACTTGAAGATGATCTGAAGGTTGCACAGGATATTATTCGAGGACTTCTAGAAAATTTCACTATAGCAAGGAATAAAAGAAGAGAACTTTGTGAGAAGATGCTGAATGATGAAGATGAAAGGAAACTCTTAATGATCTGGTGAACCAACTGAGACAAGATAACTATACAATGAAGAATGAGATTCAAGATATGACTATGAGATTTTGTAAAGAAATTGAAGATAGAAGAAGAATGAAGATGACTTGACTAGAAGACTAAATGATACTAGAAATGAAAACACAAGACCCAGTCATGAAAATGATATGCTAAAGACATATATAATTCACTTAAAACATGATAAAAATGAACTCATGAGACAAAAGGACTTCTTGGAAAATGAATTAGCTACTGCAAATCAACACAAGGAGGAATTCAAGAAAACTTTAGAGGAACTTGATGACATGCTGAAGAATCAGAAACCTAATAGTGATACAAATGGCCTTGGCTTTGAAGTTGGTGAAAGCTCCGGTACTACAAACAAACATGATCATAGAAAACTGGTAAGACAACCTTCTGCTTACAAATTTAATGGGAAATTCTTTAACTGTAACAAGTATGGTAATAGAGAAAATCAGTGTAGATCTAAAAATTATCAGAACACTAATACACCCACTGGTCAATGTTCTAAATGCTACAAAGTTGGTCATAATTCAAAAAATTGCAGAATGAATGTAAGATGTTATGTTTGTGGAAGATTTGGACACATATCTAATCAATGTAGAACACATACTAGCATAGGATATGCAAAAGCTATTCAAAAAAACAATGTGACTTGTTATGCTTGCAACAAAATTGGATATATTGCAAAATTTTGTAGAAGTAAGGCATCACCGAAAAATAACAAAGGTCCTAGTTTGAAGGGTAAAGAAAAGGTTGAAGAGGTAAAGCAAGAATTCTCAAAACAATGGATTAGAAAGTTAGATCAAAATGTTGATGGGAATACTCCTCCATCAGTAGAATAGAGTAACACTCCATCGGCAGGAGACTCTTCATCTAACTGAAGGAAAATCCTTTGGGGGTTTAGAAACAAACTGAAAAACATGCTAATATACCCTCGGTTGATGGTGAGAAGTTGAATTACTTCTTTACCGGCAGATGAGTTAAGTTGTGACTTAACTAACAAGCATTAAATGTGGTAGTTGGAGATAATAACATTATAAAGCAAGTGTTTTGGCTCCTTTTCATTCACCAAGCATTCAAATCTTTGAGAGCGTGAAAATTTCCGAGCGAAGACATCCTTAGCGAAAAAGTGAAGCAGTTCATCCAAGCATTCATCCTTAAGGTAGATTGAGGTATTTATAACTATGGCTTCTTCATCCACTTCTGAATTTATTGCAAACCCTACTTTTATTGAGGTTATCAAGCGCCCTAGACCCGTATTCAAGCTTGTTCTTGAAATAGCGAAGAAAGATGATAACATAGGTGCATTCTCTCAAATTCCTAAGGGAGTAGTATATGCTGAAGACCCTAGGATATACATACATTGTCATATAGGGGAATTAGGTGATGATGAGATCAAAAACATGTATAGGACTGTGATTTGTGATGTAGATGGTAATGTCAAGCCGGAACACAAGATAATAGAAACCCTAGGCTTTGTGGATATTCTTAGGATTCCTAATTTTCCTGAAGATGTAATAAGAACAGTTCTATGCAGAGTCCATGGCGAATTCTTTTGGTTGGATTCCATCCATAAGATCACCAAAGAAGAAGTAAAAGAAGTAACAGGGTTACCTTCCACTGGTAGTAGGCCTGACAGAACAAAGAAGGTCCCAAATGACACAGTGATGAAACTAACCGATGCAACTTTTGACAAAAGGTCTCTAAGGGTAAATGATGTAAAGGACATCAATGTCAGATTTGTTAGTATGATCTTAGGCTACAAAGCTACACATGCAAATAGGTAAAACTCAGTTTCTAGCCTATGTATCAAAAGTGCATATGACATGGTAAATGATAATGCTAGAATAAATGTGTGTGAATGGCTAAAAGATGAATTGATAGACAATCTAAAGAAGATTAAAGGAGATAAGAAAGGAACCTTTATATTTGGAAATTTGCTTGTTTGCTTAATGTTGTACATTACTAAGCAAGTACCCGGTATTGGTAGAAGAGATTTTGGCTTTGATATATCGGTAGGAAAGCTACTATTGGATTTATTAAACAACATGTGAGAAAACAGAGAGAAAAACATAAATGAACATTTTCAAGGATTGAAGGCTCGAATGAAAAAAAACTAAGACTATCACAGGCTATTGTAGATAAATATTAGAAGGAAATATGTTTTGTAATCAAGAAAGATGAAATCTGGATGGAGGCAGTTGTCCCTAGGACTATCTAGGTAACTGAAATGGGATATGAAATAGATGATAATATCATAGAAACTTATGCAAAATCCCTCCTTGAAGAACCAAAGGAACCCACTAAGAAAGTCTTTGGAAATGCAAAAACAATTGAAAGTGGAATTCAATCAAGAAAAAGGGTTAAGAAGGTTGAAGAAACAGTAAGGAAAGGAACCTGATAGGCAAAGGCAATTAAGGAAGATGTTTTGAAACAAAACTGGTATAAAAGAAAGTGAGTTGGAAGGACTTCAACCGGAAGATCATCTTTCACCGGTTTGAACTTCCTCTAAGAGTGATATACCAGCCGTATTTAAAAAGGTAGAAATGAAAAGAAAACCCTCACCGACACCCTCATCTACACCCAAGAAAAACAAACAAAAGCAACAGGCAGTTAGGCCTCCTGTTAAGAAAATGACTCCAAAGAAGAAGAAGATGAAACAGGATATTGCTCCACTAGATAAACTTCTTAGTGAAATAACAGAGGATGGTAAGTTGAAAAACTTCAGCAAACTATATAACACATTCTCTACAAATGACAAAGAAAGCATAGAAAACAGTGTAATTTTACACTTGGATATTTACAAGAAATTTTTGTTAGAAATTGTTGATGAGATACCAAACGATTTGAATAGAAGATTAGAAGCCCGAAGGGTAGCCATTGTTGAGCTAGATAAGAAAATAAAAATTGAAAAATTACTTGCAGTGCATCCAGTTAACTCACTTGATGAAATAGATAAACTAATCAATGAAGCAAATTGGCCAGTATTTTCCACTGCTCACTAGCATGTAGCACTGATGGTAGGAAGAGTAAATGAAGTCTCTGAAGAAACAACAAATGCATGGGACATATGCTTTGTTGAAAAAGAGAAACAAGAAGATCTACTAAGACCAAAAACCATTAGGGTATACCAAAAGGACATGGATAAGGGAAAAGGTAAGGTAGGTGGACCTCCAATCCTAAAGATAACTAATAACTTAACCACACCTCCTTTGGATACTCCATCGACACATACTACTGACAGTCAACTGGCCACTGAGAGTATGGAGACTCCACTAGAGGATACTAATCCTGAGTCCAAAATTTTGTACACTATAAATATAGACACACAAGAAGTAAATGTTGTGGTTGACAGAGAAACCAATGAGGATAAGAAGGAATAATTGACTACTGAGTCACTGGCTACAGATGTTGAGGTTGAGGTTAATAACACTATAAACATAAGCAAATAAAAACCTACTCTAACAGAGCAACCGACAGATGACACCACTGATAAAACATTAGAAGAACCAATAGATAAAAATGGAAAACAATCAGGAGAACTGGCAATGGATACTATAGAGGTACAAACGGAGAAACCATAATAGAAATAGGTTGAGACACAAGTTCAGATAGAGATAGTGCCACCGGCTAAAAGTGAAAATCCTAAATCTTTGCTAGTAGAAATGCAAACATAGACTGACCTACCAGAGGTCAAATCAAGCAAGGTGATTACTACAACCGGTAGCATAGATATTGTGAGAACAGTTGGGTAGACATCTGGTACTTCAATAGCAGAATTCTGGCCTACAAATATAACAAAGGTCTTATTGGATTCAATAAAGAAAATCACAAAGTGCAATTCAAAAGCCTATAAGGCTATTGATGATACAATTCCTATTCTTAAATTGATAGAACCCAAGTGCATTGTAGATAACAAAGATTCTATAGGTCAACTAGACACATTGTCTAAATTCATCACCGACAACATTTTCACAGTTGATCAAATAAATGGGGACACATTCAAGGAGAGAATGATTAAGGAAAAAGAGAAATTATTTGAGGAAATTGTGAAGAAGAACAAGGAGAAAACATACACCTTATTACTGGATCTAGGAAAAACAATTTTGGATTTTAAGAAAATGTACAGGGATACTTGCAAAACAGACATCTTGACACAAGATATAGATTCAGAGATCAACAAAACTTAAACTGAAATAAACAATATTGTTGACAATCTAATAGGTACATCTGATTCATTTTTGGAGATAGAAAAGAAAATTGCAGATCTTGAAGAGAAAATAGAGAAGTTAGAAAAGGATAAAGAGAAAGTTAAGCATAAGGCAAAGAGCTTAAAATGTAAACTTGGTCCTAAACTAGATTACCTCATTTCTTTGAGAAAAGAAATATCTAAGGGTCTGGTTCCTGGACTTAAGACACCGGAAGAGAAAATGCACATGCTCACCGGTACAGTTCAGAGAACACAAGAAGCATTAAAAGAAAGCAAAAGATTCAGTGACAATTTAAATCTGGTTTTGGCAGATATATTCCAGATTGTAACCCACCGGTTACAAAAATCTAGGCAGGAACCACACTCCACTGACAGCAAATGACAACCTTTGCCATTGATGTCAAAGGGGGAGTAGTGTGATGAGAAAATAATCAGAATAGGACATCAACAACTCAGGGGGAGCATACAGTTTTGGGCACACACAGTTTTGGTAAGATAAATTTTGCTAGATTTGTTTTGGACATCTTTTTTAAAATTTTTTGATTTTTCTCATGAGTGTTGCCTTCAATGGCAAAGGGGGATATTGTTGGCAAATGCACACTCCAATGAGAAATTGTAGGTGATTGAAGGTATTGTCATTGATGGAAACCTTACAATCTTGTGATACCAGTAGGCAAACACTAGCACTGACACCAACAGACTCTACAACAGCATACAAATCACTGACACCGAAAAGGAAGAATACCGACACCCTGGCCAACAGGAATTTTGTATAAACATATTTTGTGATTAATTATAAAATCTTTTGTAAGCCAACATGGAAGATTATAATATGAATCATATATGTATGAGATCATTGTAGATCATTTAATAGGCGATTGATGAAAGGGATATAGCAGACCTAGTGTGCTAATTATTAGGTTAAGGGTTTATGTATGTAGCAGAGCTTAAACCAGTACTGAATCTGGTATAGCAGATGATGATCTAAAATAGTACAATACATTGGATTTGTATAATCCATTTTTGTAAGTCAATGTGACTTCTTTTGTAATTGAGTAGTGAGCTCTAGGCACTTGGCCTTCTTGAATGTGCAGGCCCCTATTGTAAGCAATAATATTCTCTTATTGGCCAGTAAGTGAATATTGTGGGTCACAAATCCCACCGAGGATTTTCCCACACCAAGTTTCCTTGTTAAATATTGTGTTATGGTGTGCTTTTCATGTTGTGGTTGTTATTCTTATTTGCTACATTATTTCTGGTTTATCGTTACACAGTTTTAATATGTTTTTCATGTTATAAGTTGAGAAAATTATATAATTGGTTAGATACTGATTCACCCCCCCCGCCCCCTCTCAGTATCTTTGGGAATCCTAATAGAATGAGCTCAAGGTAAGAATCTGGTATGATGGCAACAATGATGCCTTGGACAAATGTTGAAAAAGCAAAAGAATGCCAAGGACACCGAAGGATTAGGAAGTGGTTCCAGTGAATGCTCCACTAGCAAGAATGTCCCCCAAAATTACATTCTTCTTGTCTCCTCCAATGGAGATAACAAGGGAAAGAACTTAAAAGTTAAAGATGCTCCCTGGAAGAAGGTAGATCTAACCACAACTGTTGAAGACATGTAGAAAAGGATGAAGACCGGTGTTGCAAGAAGGAGGAACAATGCATATCCAAAAGGAAAAGGGAAGATGAGAGAAGACAACTTCACTAGATAAAGAACATGAGAAGACAATATAAAATACCTCCTACCAGTAGAGGACAAGGAAATTCTACCGCTCACAAGACAAAGCAAGTTTGGGAAAAGAAGAGATCAGATGGAAAAGCTACAGGAAATGGAAAACCTAGGATCCATCCCCGGAGAAGCGGAAATGGAGATGCTAAAGCAGTAAGATCTCCACATGCATGGTAGAACAAATTTGTAAGTCATATGCCATTATGGTTATTTCTTTGCATGTAATGGGTATGGCCATAGGGAAGAAGAATGTAGAAAGGGATCTAGAAGGAATAATCTATGATCTCATAGAAATCATGCATATGAGAAAAATGTATCAAGGAGTAGAAACATGGATAATGCCTCTCCTAGTTATTCATATAGTGCTTTCTATAACTGCAATGGATTTGGCAATAGAGAGTTTGGATGTAGGAAGAGGAACTTGCAGTCTTATGGAAGCCAATACAGTAGCTATGCTCAACATAGAAATGGATACAGAGCATATGGAAGTCAAAGACTTGCATGGAACCAAAGGAGAAATGTCCCTGCAGGATCAAGAGGTCCATCAATTTTAGTTGCTGGTCACAACAACATGACCAGCAAAAGATGGTAAAACTGGTATGTTAGAAGGTTCCCCAATCATGAAGTTAGGATGGATACTATGTGCTACTATAGCACTGCTTCTGGTTATGAAGCATAATCTGGAAATGGAAGGACCCATCACCAAAAGAAGGTAAGACCTGCTCCCAAGACCAAAAATGGGAAGAAGAATGTGACCAAGTAGGTATGGAGGGAAAAGCAACAAGATGCAACCATGGATTGACACTATGCATTCAATGCCCAGGTAATATCTCCTAATACATAAAGGAGATGCAGGACCTTAGGGGGATCAATACACTAAACCTATCATTCACCCCCTTTGTGAAGGAGGACACATGGAAGAACAAGTTGTTGTCAGTATGAAGGAAGAAAGTGAGATGATATGTGTGTGTAGTAGCGGCCTTGGCTACACATTTACAAATCAGAGATGGATCACTACTGCATGTGTCAATAGATGGAAATTAATAACTAGAATCAGATGCAATGTGACACAAAATGTTAGCAGTTATAGGGAGGTGCTCTGGTAGTGATGATGGACCGGTACAAGGAACCGGTATGTGAAGGATGTTACTGGTATGAATGCTAACAAACACTTGTAGGTTATGTATGACAATGAGGCTATAAATCATTTCATTATCCCTGATAGCATGAAATGAGAAAGTTATGTCTTAGGTGGTATTGGAAAAGACCTGAATGACATGTGATGACCCGGGTGTTGTTTATGTATGCATGCATGTTTTTGGGCTAATCGATTTGATTCATGACATGATGATGACATTGTATGGAATTGTGTACATCCTAGATCATGTCATAGGCTGTGGTGGATATAATGGAGCCAAAATATCATCAAATGATCACATTTGCACAACTCAACTGGTATATGGAGATAATTGGTGCCCTGGTATTGGTCTTGATGGGAAATAAGAAGCTGATATTTATGGGTCAGGGGGAGTTCAAGTGCTTATGAAGAAAAGTCGACATGCTTGAACTTGTGAGTGTACTAACTACATTGACTACAGATGATGAAAATTGTTGTAGGAATACCCAGGAGAATTTCATGATTAAGGGTATCTACTTTCCTAGTTGGTTGTATTCATAGTACAATCACACTTGATTCTAAAGAAGTTTGGGATCAGATAGGGGATGATGTAGTCTGACCAACAGGTAAGTAGTATTCACTAACACATCCTTCTGCAATTGAGTTCTTGACCAATTAGTATCAGACTTGCATACTCAATTGGTGTTAGTTGGTGGTTGAGTTCTCCATCTCAAGAGATGTGACTTGAGAAGATGTAACAACATATGAAGGTTAAAGGAGGAGATGCTTTCAGTAAATAAAAAGGTGAGAAATATTTTTGTCAGTGCCTGGTAGATACATGGAGTGAAATCCTGACAATGCCCTTTTCCATTGTTGTCAAATGGAGAGAAAGATTTTGTAGTATACCGCATACTACATGTGTGAGAATCAATGAATTATACAAAGGGGAAGAGAGATTATGTAGTATGCCGGATACTACATGTTTTGAAACCAATACCAAAGGGGGAGATTGTTGGCATTGCACTATCATTGATGTCAACCGATATAGGATGATTACCAATATAAGAGATGCATGTGTAGCACTATCATGGATGCATACAAGATGAGATGCCTTTGATATCACCTTGTGTTGCAGAACACCAGTAAGGTAAGGGAGAGTATGTCAACTGGTAAGTGATGTGTTGAGAGTATATGGTTGCTAACATGGAGAAGATAAATCAACCAAGTGAGTGTTTGCCAACCGGAAAGTTTATTTGTAATGTACAAGCAGAGTGAGCAAGGTGCTTGGATGTTGATTGTGATGAAGAGGCAAAATGTTACCTAAAACACATCAACACTAGAGTAGAGGATGTGTAGGCCACTAGTACACTATGTGGATTCAAAATAATAGGACTCTCATATAATAAAGATATAGTCACCATGTGAAGAGATGACTGACAGTGAGTGTGCCCAACTGGATCACATGTGCCTATTTGAATATATGTTGTACAAATAGGGAAGCCACATTGGTGCATTGCAAGATGCAAATGATAAGGATCCACTACCACCAATAAGTGGAGCTTATCTCCTATTAAGAAAAGTATGTTGATAACTCAATGATGAGTAGATAGTACTAACCCGATACTGAGAGGGGGGGGTGAATCAGTACAAACAAAAATACAGTCCTAAAACGGTTTGACAGTAGACACTTCAAATCACTGGCAAACAATGACACCGGTTTGAAAAAGAGTGCAACTAGTAAAGCTAAGAATGACTGAGACAAGCATTAACCAGTTACTCACTTAGCTTTTCACTCAACTCAAGACTACACTACCATTTCACCCTTATGCATAAACGGGTAATCTATCATTAGATCATAATAACAGCTAGTTCAACATGTTTTATTGACAGGCATAAAACACAGAACCATCATATGCTTGACAGACAATAGGAAAACATCACAAGATAAAAGCATCACACATGACACACATATTTTTCACGTGGAAACCCAACTGGGAAAAACCACGGTGGGGATGAATACCCAAAAGCTATTTTTGAACTCTTTAGAAGTTTTCTCTATTAGGAGCCTTGTCTGGTTAGAGACATTACAATAGATTCTTCTAGGAACCGATCTTGTTAGGGATCACCCGGTTAAGGCATGGCTAGAATACCCGGTTAAGGGTTAAACCCTGTTAAAGGTTACCTTGTTAGAGGATTTCAAGAACTCAATAGCTAAAGGATTTCGAACTCAATAGCTTTGAATTGCCCTGTTAAAGGATTTATAGCAAGGTGGTTAAGGCTACCCTATTAAGGGATTTTCCAACTGTTGAGGTGGTTAGAGATCAATAGGTATTGCAATGATCCGGTAACAACACTCAATGCCAATGCAGATCTGCTTAAGCTCCTCTTCACCTTCTGCACTTACACTCTGCAGGTATCACTTCTCTCCTTTTGGTCTGGCAAGAATCAGGTATCCCTTCTCTTGGATACACACACACAACTTTTTCCAACAACCTTAGAAAGAGACACAACATCGACCTTATAGGAAAACAGATAGATCAGTAGCATAAACCCTAAACCCTAAACCTGTTAGGTTAAGGAATTCAAACGGTTCAATCCTGACCATTGAGAATACTCTATTAATTGCAATAGTATTGATCCAATCTCAAGACATTCTCCATCGTCCATTTTCACCAATTTCATGGTGGCTAATAACCCATCACACGTTATCACCGTTTTAAAGACTTCGCACATTCCCAAGGTAGATAGGAACAATCTCCTTCATGCAAGATCCTTCACACACACAAGGCTGACATGGACACATGATCTATTCTTCATTACAATGCTAACTCATCACACAATGTCACCAGTTGAGCCACATAGGCTTGAAGCACTTCAACCAGAAACCTTGAAGTTGAGACTACCAACCGGTGGTCATACAATGCTTCCATGTGCCGGTTCCCATAACCATATGCCGGTTCACCTTGAACAAGCACACCACTTCACTTTGGCACAAATGCTAGTTCATAGTGTTATGTCGGTTCTCTCATATGCCGGTTCTCACCTCTTTAGCATATTGACATCAATGACAACATACAATGTCATTATGTCCTCATACCGGTTCACATAATGCCAACATATGCATCATAGTTTTGTGAGATAAGAAAGAAGTGTCAAAGGTAGATGTTTGAAGGCTCACACCGGATCTACCAATAAATCACAAAGATGCCTCAAGTGCATGAAATCATGGATATGTAGTGGACCGACAGACAAGGCATGTTGAGTTGCCAGGATAGATAAAGAGTGATGGGTTTTTCACTTTGATAAACTATTTGAGATGATGTCTGATTTGATGATGAAGAATGCAAGGCTAAGCAACTACAGCTAGAGAGTGCAACCAGTATGCAGATGTCTCAGATGGAAATAGTTCAAGGTTGATGATATGGTGTCATCAAGGTGTTTACCAATATTTATGTCCACCAGTAATATGGACAAGGTGTAGATGCATAAGATTCCCATCTATTGAGGATGTGCATAAGGAAGGTTAGCAAGAGTGCTGACCAATTGAGTGTTCCACCAAAAGAGAAGAAGAGTACAAGGTTGATAACAAAATGGTTAAGGGTTTCACTAACAAGATTAGTAAGTCAGTAGATGAACCCAATACAGGAATTGGCTAGTGATCCTATCCATACTAACATAGATGATCCAAAAAAGGTGGATGCTATCACAGAGACCATGTGGAGGTGAAGTGGCATGCATGCATAAGTTGGCATGTTAAGTCCGTGAAGTGTCAAGCGGCGAGGAAGATGGTGACATGTCAACATTTATGTTGATTGTGAGATTCATGAGATTTGAAACAAGGGTTTGTGGCTTGAGGTCAGATAGAAATTCGAGTTCCAACATAGACATATTGATAAGATTGAGGTAGGTCAAGGTAACCGCAAAACCACTCTTGGTGATCGACTAAGAAATTTGCTGACAGTTTAAAAGCTGATTACCAAAAATAGAAGGTGTGATCAGGAAGGCATGACAATGGTGGGATTGATTGATGAGTTACAGTTCATCAATCTAGGCAATTAGATTGGATGAGATCTCATTGGATCTGGTTTTCCTCGACATCGATGAGGAAACCCTAACCGCCCAAAATTTGAATTGGCTTTTGGCGAGAAAACGGGTTTATAAATATGGAAGACAAAATCGATGAAGGTTGTTGCGGGATGAAAGATTATTATTGCTAAAGGAGTAAAATCAGCCAAGTTGATGTAGAGGGTCAGGGGTTTTAGGTGACTTCAAGGAAATATGTTTTCAAGTGCTTCACACTCCTTGCATTTGCCTAGTGTTTCCAAGGCACCTTAAGGCTTCAAAGGGGCAAATCAATACCCAACTCTCCACTATGACTCCTAGTGTCTTCAACCACTTATTCCAACCCAATTCAACAATTTTAAATTATTTTTAAGGTTTCAAGACTTCTTCATGCTCTTAAACCCCACTATGCCTGCTACTAGCCCTAGAGCCCCAATTAGCCCACTTGAGGCTGATTAATTCAGTTTCTCCAATTTTTCCCAGATAACTTCCAAAACAAAATAACTTTTTGGATACCCTTTTCATCTTACTACAACATATATCAAAATTAGGTATGGTTGTTTAGGACCATGCCTTTGCTGTCCTAAGACTTAGACTATTTTTGATGCAAAAACCCACACTTTTACAAAGCAAGTATATAAAATACTTATCCCCCAACCTTTAAACTCTCAACAGTAGTTTTTTATGACTCCAAACCAAGGAAAATCCAATTTTTTAGGTTCTATGATCTTGTTTAATGTGCAAACCCCAAAGCCCTCACCAATAGGCTCCCAAAACCAAGGGTTTCTTGATTAACCACTCTCCCAACACTGCTGCAACTTAATCAAGGTTCATACACCTTCTCCTAGACCATATTAGACATATCCAATCATTAAACTACCCCTTTGTTAAGGTAGATCTTCTGCTGCTATAGGCTTGTTATGCTTCCTACTCACTTCTCCTTCATCCAACTCATGGTGATCACCTGTCAAACTACACTTCCTGCAAGTTATTTGGTTAGGATCATATTATAAATGTTAGATAGAACCTCCTCTATGAGAAACATGACCTTACATCCACAGAAGGGCTCCAAATTGCATTTTGGGCCTTCAATGCCAATGATACAACTCAGAAAATTTTAGGATAGTCAGCACAAATGGAAAAATCTGAGAAAAACCTGCTACAAAATCATTCCAAATCACTTATTACAATGTTTAATGACTGCCCAAGGCTTATACCATGAAAGATCAATCACTTTCAAGCAACAAAACACAAGAAATTGCAAGAAAATGAAGGTTTTATTCACTTTTTATGTTAAATCCGTACAACATCCATACTGTAGCATCCAACCCCACCAAAATGGAGTTCCAAGGTTTTATAAGACCTTCCCCCAACTTCCCAAACTGAAATCAATCAGTTATTTGTCATTATAGACTTGTTTAGACTCTAAAATCCATTTTCCCACCTAAAAACAACTAACCGTTAGAATTCAAAAATTTGAATTTCTAACTTACAATTTATTGAATAATTTAAAGTCTAACCTATCAAACTTAATGTTTTATTACTCCTAGGATCCAAACAAACTTATCTAACCATTATTGGCTTCAAAACACTCCAATTCACTTGTTTTGATTCATAACTCTTCATGGTCTTGATAGCTTGCTTGGGTGCACTTGCACCATACTCCCCATGAATGAAAGTCTTCTTGTCCCAAGAAGTCATCCATGCCTTGCCTTCATGTTTTCTTGTTTGCATCTGATTCTTAGGAACTAGATAGTCCCTAAATGTGACTTGTTTCCTCCTATGAACACCTGCATTCATACACCAATCATTAGAAACAAAAATTTTATGATTTGGCTGTCCCAAACCAATGGTACTCATGGCTGACATTTGCTTCGTGGCTGCCCCTTTTCCTCTATCTTGAGGTATCTGCAACCTACCCAACTTTCTGTCCTTTACATGTCCAATGAGAGGACATTTTATTGCACCAACTAGTACATGATCAAGTTCCCAAAGTCCTTTATGAATCGGACTGTCATATTGCTGCAAATCTGGACTTTTCTTACCCTGCTCTTTGACTGAAAACTCATTGCCAAAACACATTACAGTGGTGTCTCTTGTCTTCCCCATCAATGGGCTCAATTTGTACTTCCTTCCACCATTATGAACCACATAGGTGTTTCGATACCCATCATGTATAATCCTTCTAGAGTATTGCCAAGGTCTGCCCAAAATCAAATGACCACAACTCATATCCATTACATCACACAAAATACTATCAGCATATTGACCAATGGAGAAATTAATGACCACCTAATCCTTTACCAACATATTCTGACCTTCACTGACCCATGTAGCAAAATATGGATTAGGATGTGCAAGGGTTTGTAAATTTAATTTTTTGACGACTTCATAAGCAACCAAATTGTGACAAGCCCCTGAATCAACAATCAATTTACATACCTTGCCATGGATTTTACAATTTGTCCTGAAGATCCTTTCTTGCTGTGATAGTTGTACTTTCCCCATGAGTAACAACTCTCCTTCCTCTGGTGGTATCATGATTTCTTCTTCTTGTTCTTCCTTTTTATTTTCTTGTGTCAAATTAACCCTCCTTTCCTTCTTGTCCTCATTCCATTTAGGACATTTGAATGATGGGTGTCCTGGTTCATTGCAATTGTAACATCTAAATGTGCCCCTTCCTTGACCAAATCCTCTTCCTCCTCTCTGATTGTATCCACCCCTTGATTCTGAAAATGATTCCTTGCCCTTGTCATCATTGTTTGGTCCTTGACCTCTACCACCTCTTCCTCTATTTGTATTACCTCCTCTTCCTGACCTTTCTTGTCTTTTCCTCACCTTTTCTTCTGCTCTAATAGCCAACTGATAACATTCACCAATGGTCCTTGGTACTTGTAGACCAATCTCATCCTACAAATGATACTTCAAGCCATTGATATACCTGGCTACCTTCTCATCTTCTTCCTCATATCCTCCCCTAATACTCAATTTATGAAATTGTTTAGTATATGCTATTACATCCATGTCTTTCTGTTTCAAATTTTGTCTCATCCTCTTCACATGTATGCTATAATCTGAAGGCAAGAATTGCTCCTTGATGAGGTTCTTCATCCTTGCCCAATTTGTGATTCTTGTCAACCCCCTAGACATTCTATCATTTTGTAAACTTGTCCACCAAGTTAAAGCAGTTCCTCTAAGCTTTGTTTTTGCAAACTTCACTCGCTTCTCATCCTCCATCTCCTCATACTCAAAGTAGTTCTCCAAGGTATCCAGCCAACCCAACACTTCTTCACTATCCATCTTCCCTTGATAGATAGGTACCTCCACATGTCCTTTCCCTCCATTTTTTTGTACTGCCTTCAAAATCCTAACAAGCTTCCTCTCCTCAGGGTCCATCTCATCTTCTACTTCCCTATGTTCTTGTCTTTCACGGTGTTCCTCTCCTTCATCTTCATAATGTTCTTCATTAACTTCTTCCCTCCTATGGTCCATTATTTCTTTCTCATAGCCTTCTAACCTAGCTTACATGGCCTCTTTCTCTCTTCTCCATTGTCTATCCCTCCTTGCTTCAGCTTTCTCTCTTGCTACATCCTGTTCTCTTCTTTCCCTTCTTTCTCTTTCCAAAATCTCCTTCATCTCCTCAAGTTCCCTAGCCGATTAACTCTTAGGTGCCATAACTACCCTTCCAATCCTTTACCCAAACCTTTCACTACTCTGAAACCAATTTGATGCGGAGGGTCAGGGGTTTTAGGTGACTTCATGAAAATATGTTTTCAAGTGTTTCACACTGCTTGCATTTGCCTAGTGTTTCCAAGGCACCTTAAGGCTTCAAAGGGGCAAATCAATACCCAACTCTCCACTATGACTCCTAGTGTCTTCAACCACTTATTCCAACCCAATTCAACAATTTTAAATTATTTTTAAGGCTTCAAGACTTCTCCATGCTCTTAAACCCCACTATGCCTGCTACTAGCCCTAGAGCCCCAATTAGCCCACTTGAGGCTGAATTAATTTAGTTTCTCCAATTTTTCCCAAATAACTTCCAAAAAAAAACAAATTTTTGGATACCCTTTTCAGCTTACTACAACATATATCAAAATTAGGTATTGTTGTTTAGGACCATGCCTTTGCTGTCCTAAGACTTAGACTATTTTTGATGCAAAAACCCACACTTTTACAAAGCAAGTATATAAAATACTTATCCCCCAACCTTTAAACTCTCAACAGTAGTTTTTTATGACTCCAAACCAAGGAAAATCCAATTTTTTAGGTTCTGTGATCTTGTTTAATGTGCAAACCCCAAAGCCCTCACCAATAGGCTCCCAAAACCAAGGGTTTCTTGATTAACCACTCTCCCAGCACTGCTGCAACTTAATCAAGGTTCATACACCTTCTCCTAGACCATATTAGACATATCCAATCATTAAACTACCCCTTTGTTAAGGTAGATCTTCTGCTGCCATAGGCTTGCTATGCTTCCTACTCACTTCTCCTTCATCCAACTCACGGTGATCACCTGTCAAACCACACTTCCTGCAAGTTATTTGGTTAGGATCATATTATACATGTTAGATAGAGCCTCCTCTATGAGAAACAGGATCTTACATCCATAGAAGGGCTCCAAATTGCATTTTGGGCCTTCAATGCCAATGATACAACTCAGAAAATTTTAGGATAGTCAACACAAATGACAAAATCTGAGCAAAACCTGCTACAAAATCATTCCAAACCACTTATTAAAATGTTTAATGACTTCCCAAGGCTTATACCATGAAAGATCAATCACTTTCAAGCAACAAAACACAAGAAATTGCAAGAAAATGAAGGTTTTATTCACTTTTTATGTTAAATCCGTACAACATCCGTACTGTAGCATCCAACCCCACCAAAATGGAGTTCCAAGGTTTTATAAGACCTTCCCCCAACTTCCCAAACTGAAATCAATCAGTTATTTGTCATTATAGACTTGTTTAGACTCTAAAATCCATTTTCCCACCTAAAAACAACTAACCGTTAGAATTCAAAAATTTGAATTTCTAACTTACAATTTATTGAATAATTTAAAGTCTAACCTATCAAACTTAATGTTTTATTACTCCTAGGATCCAAACAAACTTATCTAACCATCCAAATCCTATTTAGGCACTATTGGCCTCCCTTACATAATTTTGGTCCTAAAGCCCTTATTAAGACCTTCAAGACATTTAACTTTAAAATCATATTGATCATTACAAATTTCCATTATTGGCTTCAAAACACTCCAATTCACTTGTTTTGATTCATAACTCTTCATGGTCTTGATAGCTTGCTTGGGTGCACCTGCACCACAAGTGCTCATCAAGAAGAAGAAGAAGAGACTGAGTGTGAGGAAGAATATGGTTGAAGTGTTCAACTGACATAAGTGAGGCAACCGGTAGTTAGCCACTGGTTCTGACAAAAGAGAGAACCAATAGTGACCATATTGGCACAGAAGAGCTGTCGAAGATTGCAGAGAAGGCAAGAAGAGAACCAATAGAGTGTAGTATTTATGGAGAGAATCAATGCAATAGAAGAACCGGCAGAGAGAGAATCGATAGATAAGGAAAGGCCAAATCAGTAAGGGTGTAACAAAGAGTGGGTTGCAACAGGAGATAAGGTTTCTACAGAGAAAAGGTGAACAAAGAACTGACTGAGATCTATAGAGAGGAAAACTAGTGAAGAGACATACTTGGGAGTTACAAAGTTATTTTATAATAAGAAGATAACTTTGGTATAAAAACATGATTTTGTAATAACTAATTTGCAGCTTGGTGTAGGGGTTGTAGCTCCTTGGGTTGGTGCCCTAAATTAGGGGTTGGTGCTCCTTGGGTTGGTGCCCTAAATTCGGAGTTGGTTCTCCTTGGGTTGGTGCCATAAATTAGGGGTTGGTGCTCCTTGGGTTGGTGCCCTAAACATCATAACCAGAGATTCACTATGAGGCTGAATTGGAATAGTTGACTCTAGCTACATTTCTCACTGAGGTTTTTCCCATCTTGGGTTTTCCTCCTATATGCTGGTGTTTGTTGGTATTTGATTAAAGATTTCATTGATGAACTATTGTGTTGTCATTTATGTCAATTACAACTGGTAATAATGTATTTATGATGTTGTTTTGCAACCGGTAGGTGAGCTAGTGAAGGAAACTGATATCACTTAAGAAGTAGTGAGATCAACTGGTAACCCTACCTATTGATGTGCCAAACCCTAACCGATGGGGCTTGGTGAATCAATGGTATTAGTTTATGATCAAATGGTGAATGGTAATGATTATGCCACATATGCATGTTGTATGTGAAGATTTTCAAATGGTTTTTGGCACGTAGAGATAACAGTTTTATATTGGGAATCAACGAGTACATTACCTGGAGAGGAAACTGTGTGATGAGTTATAGGATTCGATGAAGTGATGATCAAGGAGTGGTCAAGGTTATCTTGAAAAAATGTAAAATGATTTCTATGTAATCTAATAGTCATATTTAAACTGATTTGTTTGTAATCTCTATGAGATATTAGGTTTGTGATGTGTTACTGACTTGTTGTTTTTCTTATAAGGTCGATGAGTTGTTTTATTGAAGTGTTGGAAATTTTGGTTAAGTGTTAGTGTGATTGATTGACAAACCAAAAGGTGTATCTGCAGTATGTGTGAAGGCAGATAGGAGCATGAAAAGGATATAATCGAGTAGAGTAGTGCTATTTACCAGATCAAAAAACCCTTGTTGTTCTCTAACAATTACAACAGTCAAATCCCTTAACCGGGCAAGCTTTAATAAGCTTAGTCCTATCTAAATCCTCTGACTAGGTGATCCATTAGCTTGGAATTCAAATCCTTTATTGAGGTTACTCCTAACAGGGTATTACTTCTAACAGGGCATTATAGTCAATCCCTTAACTGAGTGGTCCCTAACAAGACTTTTTGTAAAAGCTTTAATAGGCTTCGCTTCTAATAGGCCGAACTTCAGAAGAGCTTAGAATACTTGTGGGTATTCCTCCCCACTGTGGTTTTTCTCATTTGGGTGTCCACATCAAAAATCATTGTGTGAAGTGGTGAATGGTTTTTGTGGTTATGATTGATATGGTTAATTTGCTTATCTGTTAAATCCACTTATATATGATAAGATGACCAACAATAATTTGAAATTTTCTTTTACTATTGTTAGTAAAGTATTTTGATGTTTTGGTTAAATGGTTTGGAAGTTTCAAAGCTGTTATACTGTTATTTTTATATGCCAGTCAAACCGGTAAACTATTAGTACTATTGCAGTTTGTAGCTCAGTGTTTGAACCAATTAGTTTAGTAATTGACTTGAGAGATTGTTTTTGAGTTTGGTGGAAGATTAGTCAGTTTTCTATCTACTGATTCACCCCCCCTCTCAGTAATTGTCTAGATCCTTATTGATTCATTAAAGCATCAATTGGTATCAGAGCATTTCAGATCCTCTAGTGTCTAAGCCTAACAACTTGAGGTAAAGATATTGAAGAACATGATAAAGAAAGAAGGTCCGGAATTTAATGGGGAAAACTATAGAATATGGAGTGATAGGATGAAAATCTATATCAAGAGTCTAGGAAGTCAATACTAGGAACATGTTGTTACACAATATATTGCACCTAGTGGGACTATGTCTGATGATCAAAAGAAAGAGCAACAAGAAAATAATCAAGCATTGGAGGCCATTATTAGTTCTTTGTTTGATTCAGAGTATGTTGATGTCCATGGTCTAGAGACTGCTTATGATGTATGGAAGAAACTTGAGGAAATCTATAGTGGTGATGAGCATGTGAATATTGCCAAAGAAGAGAGTCTAAGAGGTAAATTTGATGACATGCGGATGGCTAAAGGTGAGAATATTCAACAGTATGGTCAAAGGTTAAAGGATATAGTTGGTGAGATCAAGAGTGTTGGTGGTAAAGTGGAGGATGCCACAATTGTCAGTAAGGTGCTGAGAACGCTTCTATCGGTCTACACTATCCAAGTTGCAGCCATTCAGGGGCTAAAGTCTATTGATAAAACTAAGGTAACTCTTGACTCCATCATTGGTAAACTTACTGCAATTGAATTAAATGGTTATGATTGTAGTGCTCAGAAATCTGAATCTACATTTAGAGATTCAGTTTTTAACCCACCTATGAGGAAAAGAAGATATGTTAGCCACAATTATGAGTCTATCCAGTAGAGAAGTGGATGATGAACAATCTGATCGAGCTTGAAGCATTGCTAGCCAAGAGGTTACCGAGAGGTACCGGTAAGTAAAAAGGTAAATTACCTTTGAAGTGTTTTGCATGTAACAAGATTGAACATATTGCAACTAACTGTCCTAATGGTGACAATGAGCATAAGCATGAGAAGTACAATAAGTACAAAGGAAAAGGAAAAATAGATTTCCTCATTGTAGTTGATGGTGGTATCACTGATGAGGAATCTGAGGGAGATGCTAATGCAGACATTGTCTTTGTTTCCATTAAAGAGGAGACATCTAATCAGAAGGCTTTAGCTTCTTTTTGATTATTGCATCATAGATAGTGGTTGTTCACACCACATGACCAGTGACTTGAGTAAATTTCTTACTTTGAAGTAATTTGATGGAGGAGTTGTGAGATTTGGAAATCACTCACTCTACATGGTAAAAGGAAAGGGGACCATTTCTCTTAATGGAAAGAGCAGTGCATATGATGTCTACTGGGTTGAAGAATTAAAGCACAATCTTTTGAGTGTATCTCAACTCAATGACAAAGGTTATCCATTGGAATTTAAGAATGGAATGTGCAAAATCTATGGGAGAAAGGGTGAACTAATTGCAACCGGCAAGTAGACAAAAGGTAACCTATTTCACCTAAACCTTAAATTCAACAACAATTTAATTACTAAAGTAGATGATAGCTGGCTTTGGCATCGAAGATTTTGTCATATAAATTTTGATAACATTGTCAAAGTCAGTAAGTCCAAGTTAGTAAGAGGTTTGCCTCTATTGGAAAAACCAGTGAATGCTCTATGTAAGTAATCTCAGTTAGGAAAGATGACATCCTCAACTTGTAAGAGAAAATCTTTCTTAGCAGAACATTTGTTATATTTGGTTCATACAAATCTCTGTGGACCAATAAGGACTAAAATTATTCAAGGTGATAGATATTTTATGATCTTCATTTATGATTGCTCAAGAATGATGTTTGTCACATTCTCAATGGACAAAACAAAATCCTTTAGTAAGTTTAAGGCATTCAGGGCCTTAGCTGAAAAATAAAGTGGTAAGAAGATAAAGTGTCTGAGGACTGATCAAGGAGGTGAATTTACTTCAGAGGAATTCACTGGATAGTGTGAAGACAATGAAATTAAAAGATATCTTTTTGCACCTAGGACACCACAATAGAATGGTATTGTAGAGAGGAACAACCAGTCAGTTGTTGAAGTTGCTAGAACGATGCTAGTACAAGGAGGAGTAGCAAAAGCTTTTTGGAGAGAAGCTGTCAGCATAGCTATCTACACTATGAACCGGATATTGGTAAAAAGAGGTGAGGATGAAACTCCTTATGAATATTGGTATGGTAGATCACCTGATGTCAGTTATTTTAAGACTTTTGGCAGTAAATGTTGGAAATTGACACTCATTGGATTCAAATGTTTTCATTGATGGTAATAGGATTCTGTAGAAAGCATACACCGGTAGATACTGACAAATACCGGCACCAACATTGACACCAGCCCCAACATTCAACACTTTAGTGAAGCCGACATCAGTCTGGGATCTGGGAAAGGGTTTTATTTGTATAATTATTAAATAGAGCAAACATTGAATATCTTTCGTAACATGTTGTAAGCTGACATAATGCATATTATTTGTAAAGGGTATATAAGTCAATTTATTAGGTCATTTTAATATAGGACAATGAATACAATGAATGTGGATAAGAAAATTGATGCGAAGGATATGCATGTAGATCATTTGTATGTGAAAGTAATATCATGTAATGGTTGGTAAACATTTTCTTAGAGTAAGGGAGTTACCGGTAAAAGGGTTTAGGGTTTATGAACTGGTATAGAACAAAGCTATAACCAGAACTCTTTTGGGAATCGCAGATGCATTTTGTGAGTTCACTATTATTGTTTGAACTTAGTAGAAGCCTGTAGTTGGTGAGACTCTTTTGTATTGAGCAATGTGCTCTAGGAAGTGTGCCTTCCTACATGTGCAGGCCCTCATGCTATGTATTATATTTCATATGGCCAATGAATTGATATTATGGGTCACAAATCCCACCATGGTTTTTCTTCTTTGAGGTTTTCCATGTATAAAATTCAGTGTGTAATGGTGTTCATTCATGTGGCTGGTTTAGTTACTTCATATTATATGTTTCTTCATTTATCAGTTTATATGTGTATGCTATAATAAAGTAAAATCTTATATCACCGACAAAACACTAATTCACCCCCCTCTCAGTGTTCTTGGATTCCTTCTATTCCAACAATTGGTATCAAAGCCTGGAGCCTCAGAGGAAGTTTAGCAACTTGAGATGGCACTTGAGGAGTATGATGCTGAAAGGTTGAAGAACTTAAAGCTGCAAGATGAATTGAATTCTGTTAGTGAATTCATTTTTGTTCTGCAAGAAAGGTTATCACTAGCTCAAGCTAGGAGGAAGGAACTTTTGTAAAACCAAGATGATGAAGAGAACAATGCAGTTAAGGAACAATGTAAGAAGTTGAGTCAACAAAACATGCTCATGAAGAATAAAATGCAAGACTTGGATATGAGGATGTTAAAATAAATTGAGGATAGAAAGAAGAAAGAAGAAAATCTTGTTGTATCTCTGAAGAATAATTTGAAGAATGTGGCAAATTATCTCATGAGAACTGATTTGGTACAATCCTAGAATAATGAACAAGTGCTTGAAAGATAAATAATGACTATGAGAAATCATCTGACTACTGCAAGTGAGTATAAAGAAAAATTCAGGATTAGTGTTCCACAGCTGGATGATCTATTGAAAAGACAAAGGCAGAATGAAGATTCTAAAGGATTTGGATTTGAAAAAGGTGAAAGTTCTAGTATTGCAAACAAAGATCAGACAACCAGTATGCAGAAATCATTAGACCAGAAGAAATCGGTAAGACAATCTAATGCTTACCAATTCAATAGTAGATGCTTTATTTGTAATAAATTTGGGCATATGGCTAAACAATGTAGAAAGAGAGAAAATCAAAACTACAATTCACTTCCCGGTCAATGCACAATTTACAAGAAATATGGTCATAAGTCAGAAGATTGCAGAATGATTGTTAAGTGTCATGCATGTGGAAATTTTAGACATTTGGCTAACCAATGCAAATCAAGGAATGGCATTGGATATGGAAAAAAAATTCAAAAGAAAAATGTTACATGTTATGCATGCAACAAAATATGTCATATTGCTAACTACTGTAGAAGAAAGACTAAACCGATTAGTAATGACAAAGAAAATGAGAAAGGAAAGTAGAAGGTAGATGAATTACGTCAAGATCACACCAAGAGATGGGTTAGAATGTCTGAAGAACCAAGTGGAGATGCAAATACACCAGTAACTCCACCAGTAGAATAGAGCATTCCTGCACTGACAAGAAATTAAACTATTAACTGAGGTAGATGCCTTAGGGGTTGGAAAATTCATTGCAAATCTTGTATATTCCCCGGAAGAGATATGGAAAGAGATCTGGAGAGTGGTATTGATCATTGATGGAGGTTTATCCGGCATAAAACTATGAAACCAGCATCCAGTAGGGAACACCACTAAGAATTTATGACAATAAAGAATTAGGGTTTACTCATTGATAAAAAAGGAAAATTGACTCATTTTCACTCACCCAACACTTGAGAAAACCAGAGCAAAGAAAAGGCGAATCATAGGTGATCAAAAGTGAGCAAAAGCATTCTAAAGGGATTTCTAGCAGTTTTATGAGAAGTCATCAAGATCTTTCAATCGATAATTGTTATCCAAGTATTTCTTTGAAATGGCATCCAGATCATCCTCTGCTCCTACTTTCATTGGGAATCCCATAGTAGTCAAGGTTAAGCATAGGCTTAGACCTATTTTCAAAGAAGTTCCTCAAAGAGAAATGAAGGAAGACTCTATTGGCGCATTTTCAAGGGTTCCCAAAGGTGTAGTATATGTGGAAGATGTTAGAGCTTATATTCATTAAACTTTGGAGGAATTAGGCATTGAGGAAATTAAGGGAATGTATCAATCTGTGATACTGGACAATTCCAGAATAATCAAGCCAAAATTCCAAGTCATTGAAGATCTAGGGTTAACCAAAATTTTGTATATATAGGAATTCAAGGATGAAATGGTTAGATATGTTCTTAGCAGGGTCCATAATGAATTCATCTAGTTGGACAAACCTCATATGATCACCAAAGAAGCAATTCAGGTGGTCATTGGATTACCCAAAGTCAGGCAAGAACCCAACAAGAAGATCTCCAATGCTGAGGTGAAAAAGCTCACCGATGCAACCCATGATGGAAGGTCGATGCGGATAAGCACCATTAAGGACTCAGATGTAAAATTTGCTAGCATGATCATCAGTTACAAGGTAACGCAATGAAATCAATTAAATTCTATTGCCATTTCTTGTATCCATGTTGCATAACAAATGATAAAGAATGATGGAAAATATGATTTGTGTGAATGGTTAAGAGATGAATTGATGATAAATCTTAGAAAAATCAAAGGTGTTAAGAAAGGGACATTCCGGTATGGCAACCTTATTGTCTATTTGATGCTATATTTCATGAATAAGCTACTAGGATTGGGAAAGAAACAATGGGCTCATGACATTTTGGTAGGCATGCAAATTAAAGATGCAATCATCGGTCTTGGCAAAAATAGGGATGAGAAGTTATGGGGTTTCTTTAAATATTTCAAAAATAACATGAGACTGAGGGAGAGAATCTCCAAACACATTGTGGAGAAATACTCCACTAAAATCTGCTTCATGGTGAAAACAAATGAGACTCTCATGGAAGAGATGGAACCTAGAACAATATGGGTCATTGAATTGGGCTATGAAGTTGATGAAAACATTCTGGAACTATATGCAAAAATGTTGCTTGATGCTCCTTTGGATGATAAGACTGAACACTTTGGTACTGTAGAGGAGAAGGCACTTGAAGTTGAAATTGGTATCAATAAGAAAAGGAGGGAAAGGAAAATAGAAAAAATGTCTTCTTTCATTCAAAATGTATTTCAGAGGATAGATATAGAACTAGGTTCTGGATCTAAATCGGTATATCAACCGACAATGACTAAATTGAAAAGTGCTCCAGAGATAAAGAGGCTAGTAACCTTCATATCTCCTGACTTTGATACAGACAAATAAATTTGACATGCCTCCGGTAGAAGAGAAGAAGATGGAACCTAGGAGGAAGCTAGTAAGAAAGGTGACAACAACATCCACACCTCCAGCAAGGGAACCTATCCAGAAGAGGAAGCCAACTCCATCCACCCCTACAACCCCTGACAAGAAGAAGAAAAAGAGTGAGATAGATGAAGCAATTGAATCTGGTAATATGACTTGTGCAGAATTAATTGATAAGGTAACTAAAGATGGAATTTTGAAGAATGTGTCAAATTTTTATGAGCATTTAGATGACAACGAGAAAAGTAAAATGGAAGAAGCAATTTAGTTATATTTAGACATATATAAGAAGGCTTTGGTGGAGATTTTGAGGGAAATTCCTTTATCTTTGTACAATAAGTTGGATGCAAGGAGATTAGATTCAATCAAGAGGGACAAAGAGATTAAAGAAGTTGAACTTTTAGGCATTTGTGGCTCTATAAATAATGAGGAAATGAAAAGATGTATAGAAGTTTCAAATTGAATAGTCTTTAGCAGCAAACCCTGACAAATAAGCTTAATGATGGGTAGAGTCTATGAAATAATAAATGAGACCAAAGAAGGATGGGCTAAATTTTTCCAAAAGAATCCTAATTTCCTTACTTCCCACGAAGAATTTGATAAGGCATTAACTCCCACTATTTTGGATAGATCAAAAGGAAATTTTTTTTGGGGGGAACTTAGACAAATTTTGAATGAATCGGTAGATAATTCTCAATCGGATAAGTGTGTACAAACTCCACTAGTAGATCAACCTAAAATTAATAAGAGTGTACAAGCTAAACTAACAAAGACATCATATGTACAATCTGAGCAAGGTGATGCACAGGATACAGATAATATTGTGGATAATAATCCACTGATAGTGCCAGATACTGCACCAAGTGGCGAAGCCACTGGTGTAAAAGAGGATGAGAAAAGGGATACACCGGGAGAGTATAAGAAAAAGGAAGAAAAGGAAAAGGAGACTGATAAGACTATAGCTACACAAACATCCAGTACCAAACCGGCAGATGAATCCTCATCAAACCTTTTGGAAATTGACACTTCTCAAGTTGAGAAGAAATCCATCATAGAGATGAGTCCCCCAAAGCTAATGATGATGGTTGCTCAAAAACTAATGAAGGAGGGATTTGCAGACAAAGGGATAATAATTCAGTCAATAACAATTTTGCATAGATTGATTTTGGAATGTATGATTGAAAATGAAGCAAGCCATTTCGGCAAGCTTAAGGCAATGACAAAGCATATCTCTAAAAACTTTTGATCATTACAACAGATTTCCAACTGGCAAGCACTTGAAATACTTTGGATAAGAAAGCCGCTTTTGATCAAATCATTGAGATAGAAAAGAGGAAGATTGAAGAGAAACTAATACTTATTGAAAATTCTTTTAAAGAGTGTACTAACATTTTTAGGGTTTATTGTAATATAGAGATTCTTACAACAAATGTAGATAAGAGGATAAAGGAGTTACAAGAAAAGATCGCTAATTTTGCTAATTCTTTTGATGGAATAACTTCACTTACAATATCTATTGATGGACAAATTTTGACTTTGGAGAACCAAATTTTTTCTTTTGAAAAGGAAAGAGATAAGATCATTCGAACAACCAAAAGTCTCAGAGGTTTGGTGAGTCCAAGATTGGATTCACTTGGTGTACATAAGAGGGAATGCATGGATATGCTTGAGAAGCCCACACCGGTAGAAGTCACTGAGAAAGAATCAGTTTCACATTTATTGAGTGGACTTGTATCCATATCCGGAACATTCAAAACCAGTTGGGATGGTTATATATAATTACTAGAGAAATCTTATCCGGAAATCTTTAAATTGGTCAAGCTCCAGTAAGTAATCTATAATTATTTATTCTTTTGCACAGATTCCTAACAATTATTTCACCGGTATTTGGCATTGATGCGAAAGGGGGAGTGTATGTATGTGAAAAATGAAATGAAAAGGAAATTATGTATATAATCCTAGGGGAAGGATATCAAACAAAGAGTATATGAATCAAAGTGGTCAATCAGCTCAGGGGGAGCATGTTTCAGCTCAGTTGAACAGGCAGGGAATCCATTTTTCACATGAGTGTTTCCATCAATGCCAAAGGTGGAGATTGTTGGAAATTGACACTCACTAGATTGATATGTTGTCATTGATGGAAACATGATTCTATACAAGCATACACTAGTGGATATCGATAGATACTGACACAGGCAACGACACCGACATTCAACACTTCAGTGAAGCCGACATCAATCTGGGATCCGAAAAAAAGGTTTTATTTATAAAATAATTTAATAATTTTATTTAATAATTATTTTATAGAGTTGACATTGAATATCTTTTGTAATATGTTGTAAGCCAACATAAGGCATATTGTTTGTAAAGGGTATATAAGTCAGTTTATTAGGTAATTTTGATATAGGACAATGAATACAACGAATGTGGAGAAGAAAATTGATGTGAAGGATATGTATGTAGATCATTTGTATGTGAAAGTAATATCATGCAATGGTCAGTAAATAGCTTCTAAATATTTATTAGAGTAAGGGAGTTATCGGTAAAAGGGTTTTGGGTTTATGAACCGGTACAAAACAGAGCTATAACGAGAACTCTTTTTTGCATTGCAGATGCATTTTGTAAGTTCACCATTATTGTTTTATCTCAGTAGAAGCCTGTAGTCACTGAAACTATTTTGTGTTGAGCAGTGTGCTCTAGGCAGTGTGCCTTCCTACATGTGAAGGCCCCCATGCTACGTAATATCTTTCATATGGCTAGTGAATTGATATTGTGGGTCACAAATCCCACCGTGGTTTTTCCTCTTTGAGGTTTTCCATGTCTAAAATTTAGTGTGTTATGGTATTCATTCATGTGGTTGTTTTATTTACTTCATGTTATATGTTTCTCCATTTACTGGTTTATATGTGTATGTTATAATTGTTGGTATTATGGATGACTTTGTCATGTGTTGCATTGGTTATGTCATTGATGTCAACACTTATCTTCTTGGAGGTATACATTGTTGATTTGACACTATGGTTATATTAGTTTATTGTTGAACCAATATATTGTGCTCACTGGCATGGATATTGGCTTATACATAGTCACTGGTATATGTTCACCAGCAGGTTGTATGGTTCACCATCAGCGATGATAACTTGGAGATCATTTGGCTATGTCGAAGACATGGATTGGATGTTTGAATTTGGTGTTTTTCTTATTGGTCTAATCGGCTTGACAAATTTGCCTTTATCGGTAGATAGGTCTAGGTTATGGACCGGTACATGTTATCTATTCCAAATTAGCATGAGACGTCTTGGAAATGGTTTATTGATTGGATAATGTGGTAAATGTATTGAGCCAAGATATTGTATCGCATCAAGACTTATTTGTAATTGATTTAATTGTAATATCTTTAGTGAGCTGATCTCATGTATAGGTCTTAGGTTTTTTTATATATGATTGTAAGATCTTATTGTAGATCATGATCATAATGAGTGTACAAATATTGAAGAGTGAAAATAAGTAGATCCTTGTGCGAATCACACAAACATTATTTGAAGTTTGAAGGAAGGTTATGAAGGTGTTTGACACTCATGTTCAGAGCTTAAACTGGTATTGAATCTAGCACTCCAGATGCTATTCCAAAAAAATACATTGTTATTGGATTTAATCATCCAATTGTACTCAGTGTGACTCTTATTTTGTGATTGAGAAGTGAGTTCTAGGTGGTTAGTCTTTCTACATGTGCAGACCCCATTTGTATACACTTACTATCTGCAGTAGTATCATCTAATTGTGGGTAAGGTTTCCCACCATGGTTTTTCCCCTTGCTAGGTTTCCACGTCAAAATCTTTGTGTCATGTGTTGTGGATGTTGTTTCTCTTTCTATTTCATGCATTAAGTTACACCAGTACTGCTATAACTATTAATCTATTTTACCAACATTTAAGTTTGGTTTACCGACACTAAGTTTAAGTTGGAATAATTTTCTTTTGGGTTATAATTTATTGACAACTTATTTACAACTGATTCACCCCCACCCCCCTCTCAGTTATCATTCTTGGTTCCTAACAATTGGTATCAGAGACAAGTCCTCTTTTTTTAGAAGCCTAACAGCTTGAGGAGATCCTATGGCAACAAACATTAGGAAGGACAGTCTGAAACTTGACGGAACTAACTATGGTATATGGAAGATCAGAATGAAAAGACATTTGAACTTCATTGAAAGAGATATATGGGATGTTACTAAGAATGGCTATGTTGGTCCTACTCCGAATCAACCTCATCCACCGACATTGGCTAAGGACTTGGAGAATGATTGCAAAGCAAGAGAAGCACTTCTGAGCGCATTATTAGATCAACAAATCATGGGATTATCAGACCGATCTACTGCTAAATCTATTTGGGATAAATTGGAAATAGTTAATGAAGGAGATACCACTGTCAAATTTCCAAAATTGGAATGTTACCAGGTTAGGTATGAAAATTTAAAAATGGAAGAAGATGAAAGAATTTTTGCATTTATGGAAAGAGTTAATTAAATTGTTTTAGGAATACAATGTTGTGGAGGATCCTTAAGTAAAGATGAAATTGTCTCTAAATTTTTAAGAGCTTTTCCACCGGCTTATAAAATGAAAGTGACTTCTATTAACGAGTTGAGAATAATTCCTAATACATCAGTTTCTAGAGATACTTTGGTTGGAAAAAATTCAACATTTGAGCTTGAAGAGTTTGGTCCTATTGCTATAGTTAACACTGATTTATCTTTCAAAGAATCATCATCATTAGCATCATCACAATCTCACAAAACTGATTGGAAAGCACTTTATGCAAAAGAACTTGAAGGTATGAGAAGAAAACATGAAGAACTTGAAGCACTATTTGCAAGAAAGATGCCTAGAGGTCCAGCAGGAAGTAAGTATGAAGCTAAAGCACCTTTCAAATGTTTTAATTGTAATAAAGTTGGTCATATGGCTTGTAGGTGTCCTGATAGACATGCAAGACTAAGGGAGGAAGCAAAAAGATCATATAAGCCTAATGCTGAATATTAAAGATACATATTTAAGAAAAATAGACACAAGTCATGTTACTATGCATATGAAGGTGTTACAGATGATTCAAATGAAGATCCAGTAGATAGAAGATGGGATTTTGTTGCAATAAAAGAAGATCAACCGACACCTATTGTCAAACCGGTAGAGCAGGCACTGGCAGAAAAAACTGAAGAAAAAGATGAATGGATTATAGATAGTGGATGCTCGCATCATATGACTGGTGATAAAAGAAAACTCTTATCTTTTCAAGAAAATCATGGAGGTCTAGTAATATTTGGAGATGATAAAGCTTTTTTAATCAAAGGAAGAGGCACTATATCTTTGGATGGTAAGCATAACACTGACAATGTTTATTATGTAGAAGGTTTAAAGCATAATCTTTTGAGTGTTGGTTAGTTAGTGGAAAAAGAATTTCAGTTACAATTCAAGAATGGAAAATGAAAAATCATAAACAAAACTAGATTCGAGATTGCAACCGGTAATCGGACTAAAGGTAATATCTTTCATTTGAATACTAGTGATAAGACATGTTTGATTGCACACATTGATGAAAATTGGTTATGGCATAAAAGACTTTGTCGTGTGAATTTTGATTGCATTGTAAAGATCAGTTCAACTAAGGCAATAAGGGATTTACCTAAGATTGTGAAACCTCATAATCTGGTATGTAAGGAATGTCAAATGGGAGAGCAAGTTAGAACTACATTTAATAGCGTTACTGAGAAATCCAATAATATTCTTGATTTAATTCATACTGATTTATATGGTCCAACAAGAACAAGAAGTCTACATGGTGATAGATACTTTATGCTAATAATTGATGATTATTCTAGAATGTATTGGGTTACTTTTCTCAGGGAGAAATGAGAAGCTTTTGGAAGATTCAAGATATATAAGGCAATGGTACAGAATGAAATCGGAAAGAAAATCAAATGTTTGAGATTTGATCAAGGAGGAGAATTTACATCTAGAGAATTTAATGCATTCTGTGAAGTGAATGGAATCAAAAGACAACTATCAGCACCCTAGACACCCCAACAAAATGGAGTTGTGGAAAGGAAGAACATAACTATTCTAGATGCAGTAAGAACCATGTTAATGGAAGAAAATCCACCTCATGTATACTGGAGAGAAGCAGTGAATATAGCGGTTTATATTTTCAACAGAGTTCACATCAAAAGTGAAACCGGTAAGACCCCTTATGAACTATGGTTTGGTCATACTCCTACTCTTAAATAATTTAGAATATTTGGAAGCAAATGCTAAATTAGAAGAGATGAGTATATTGGTAAATTTGATCCTAGAAGTGATGAAGGAATATTTCTTAGTTATTCTGCTAGAAGCACAACATATAGATGTTTTAATAAAAGGTTACAAAAAATCATTGAGAGTAGTAATGTGAAGATAGATGAACATTTTAGAGGAGATTCAAGATCTGTAGAATCGACAGTTGAAATGATTATAAATGAACCAACATAGATTGCACTAGTACAGACTGAAGATCCAGTCACATCGGCATCATCCGAGAACTCAACTATGACTGAAGAACAATAGCCTATGAATTTAAATTAGAACAAACCCAGGTATGTAAGATTGAATCATTCAGAGAATCAGATAATTGGAAACAAGAATCAAGGTGTTATGACTAGAGGAATATTGGAAAATGAAGAGGTATGTTTAATTTCTCAAGTTGAATCAGCATCTATTATTGAAGCATGTGAGGATGAACATTGGATAAAAGAAATGGAAGAAGAATTAGAACAAATTGAGAACAATAATACTTGGACTTTAGTTCCCCAACCTCAAGACAAAAATGTAATTGGAACTAAATGGGTATATAGAAATAAAATTAATGAGATAGTGAAGTGATCAGGAACAAAGCAAGATTAATTTGTAAAGGTTATTCACAGAAAGAAGGAATATATTAGAATGAAACCTTTGCACCGGTAGCCAGAATTGAGGTAGTTAGACTATTTATTGCATTTACAGCTCACAAGAACTATAAAGTTAATCAGATGCTTATAAAATGTGCACTTCTGAATGGGGATCTAGAAGAGGAAGTTTACATTGAACAGCCTGATGGATTTTCATTGATAGATAATAAGGATATGGTTTGGAGGTTAAGGAAATATTTATATGGATTGAAGCAAGCTCCCAGAGCTTGGTATGCTAGATTGGATAAATATCTTTTAAAGCTTGGTTACACAAAAGGTAATGCTAACATAAATTTGTATTACAAAGTTACCAATGATGGCATATTGGTTATTGAAGTATTTGTGGATGATATCATTTTTGGAGGTGAAGATGGATTATGTAAAGACTTTGCTAACAAGATGCAAGAAGAATTTGAAATGTCTATGATTGGAGAGATAAAAAAATTTCTAGGTTTGGAGATTTCACAAACAGATAAAGGTATATTCATATGTCAAACAAAGTACTTGAAGGAACTTTTGAACAAATTTGGTATGGAAAACTCCAAACCGATAAGCACTCCTATGACTACAACTGATAAATTAACATTGAAGGATGATTCAACTCCTATTAATCCGACAAGGTATGAATCTATGATTGGAGGATTACTATATTTGACATAAGCAAAGCCTGATATAATGAATGCAGTGTGTATTGTTTCAAGGTTTCAAAGCAATCCTAAAGAAAATCATGAATTAGTAGTTAAAAGGATTTTCTAGTACCTACAAGGAACAACAAATCTTGGTTTATGGTATCCTAAGGATGAAAATTTTGATTTATGTGCATATAGAGATTCAAATTGGGTAGGAGATGTAGCTGATAGAAAGAGTACCACTAGTGGTGCATTCTTTCTTGGCAGAAGATTGATTTCATGGATAAGAAAGAAGAAAACTTGTACATCATTATCTACAATAGAATCAGAATATGTTGCAACAACAACTAATTGTACTTAGGTATTATGGATCAAGCAAATTTGGTATGGAAAACTCCAAACCAAATTTGGTATGGAAAACTCCAAATCGGTAAGCACTCCTATGACTACAACTGATAAATTAACATTGAAGGATGATTCAACTCCTATTAATCCGACAAGGTATGAATCTATGATTGGAGGATTACTATATTTGACATAAACCAGGCCTGATATAATGAATGCAGTGTGTATTGTTTCAAGATTTCAAAGCAATCCTAAAGAAAATCATGAATTAGTAGTTAAAAGGATTTTCTAGTACCTACAAGGAACAACAAATCTTGGTTTATGGTATCCTAAGGATAAAATTTTTGATTTATGTGCATATAGAGATTCAAATTGGGTAGGAGATGTAGCTAACAGAAAGAGTACCACTGGTGGTGCATTCTTTCTTGGCAGAAGATTGATTTCATGGATAAGAAAGAAGCAAACTTGTGCATCATTATCTACAATAGAATCAGAATATGTTGCAACAACAACTAATTGTACTTAGGTATTATGGATCAAGCAAATGTTGAAGGATATAGAGGTAAAATGCAAAGAACCAGTAATTATTTATTATGATAATTCAGCAGCAATTGATATATCAAAGAATATGGTATTTCACTCTAAGACAAAGCATGTTTCTATTAAGTAAAATTTTCTCAAAGAGAATGTTGAAGCAAATGAAGTGAGATTGGTTTATGTGAATACTAAAGAGAAAATTGTAGATATCTTTACAAAGACTTTGCCTAAGGAAACATTTAAATATCTTAGAGAGCAGCTTGGGGTAATTTCCCCACTGATAGAGACTTGAATGATGAAGATTGGCATCAAACCGACAAGGACTAATAGAAAAATCTTTTTCCGACTTTGATGGAGGAGAGCTACTTCTCAGGGGGATTAGTTAGTTGAATGTTATGTTTTGATTCTTAACTACTTTGGCATTTGATGTCAAAGGGGGAGAGATATCTATGGAAAACATCATACCTTAGGGGAGAGATATACTCTTTGGAGAGATGTATTTTGGTTTTGGTTTTGTATTAAACTTTGTATTGATCTATCTTTGGAGATTGTTGGTTTATTGGTTTTTGGCATTTTGTTCTTGGCACTTAGATGTTTTTCCATCTAGTGTTGCCATCAATGCCAAAGGGGGAGATTGTTGGAATTATGGATGACTTTGTCATGTGCTGCATTGGTTTTATCATTGATGTCAACACTTATCTTCTTGGAGGTCTACATTGTTGATTTGGCACTATGGTTATATTGGTTTATTATTGAACCGACATATTGTGTTCACCGACATGGATATTGGCTTATGCACAGTCACCGGTATATGTTCACTAGAAGGTTATATGGTTCACTAGCAGTGATGATAACTTGGAGATCATTTGGTTATGTCAAAGACATGGATTGGATGTTTGGATTTGGTGTTTTTCTTATTGGTCTAATTGGGTTGACATGTTTTCCTTTACCGTCAAGTAGGTCTAGGTTATGGACCGGTACATGATATTTGTTCCAGATCAGCACGAAATGTCATGGAAATGGTTTATTGATTGGATAATATGGTAAATGTATTGAGCCAACATATTGTGTTGCATTAAGACTTATTTGTAATTGATTTAATTGTAATATCTTTAGTGAGCTGACCTCATGTATAGGTCTTAGTTTTTGCATATATGATTGTAAGATCTTATTGTAGATCATGATCACAATGAGTGTGTGCAAATATTGAAGAGAAAAAATAAGCAGATCCTTGTGCAAATCATGTAGACATTATCTAAAGGTTGAAGGAAGGTTACGAAGGTGTTTGACACTCATATTCAGAGCTTAAACCGGTACTAAATCCAGCATTGCAGATGCTATTCCAAAGCAGTACTTTGTTATTGGATTTAACCATCCAATTGTAGTCAGTGTGAATCCTATTTTGTGATTGATCAGTGAGCTCTAGGCGGTTGGCCTTTCTACATATGAAGACCCCATTTGTATACACTTACTATCTACAGTAGTATCATCTGATTGTGGGTAAGGTTTCCCATTGTGGTTTTTCCCCTTATCAGGTTTCAACATCAAAATCTATGTGTCATGTGTTATGGATGTTGTTTCTCTTTCTATTTCATGCATTAAGTTACACTGGTACTGCTATAACAGTTGATTTATTTTATTGACACTAAGTTTAAGTTGGAATAGTTTGCATTTGGGTTATAATTTATTGACAACTGGTTTACAACTAATTCACCCCCCCTCTCAGTTATCCTTCCCAGTTCCTAAAAATAATAAGGTAAAATCTTATATCACCAGAAGAACATTGATTCACCCCCCTCTCAATGTTCTTGGATTCCTTCTATTCTAACATTAAATGTTTTATCAAGAGATGTGACTATGTTAGTAAGTTTGATGCTAAGAGTGATGAAGGCATATTTCTTGGTTCCTCCACCAAGAGTAGGGCCTACAAATGTTTCAAAAACTAGACAAAGAGAATAATTGAAAGTGTTGATGTCTAAGTAGATGAGTATCCTGAAGTTTAAGGAGAAACTAGTGAGAAGAAAAAGGAAGATGAACCTTACATTCTAATTTTAGAACCAGAACCGATGAAGCCAGAAGGTGGTGAAGTGAATGTTGTAGTACCAATTCAACTAGAATAGGTAGAATCAAAAGAAGGTGATGATAGGGAGAAAGAAGAACCTGGAGATAATGATCATGTTATTCCAAGGTATGTGAGACTCAATCATAATCTTGACTAGATTATTGGAGATAAAGATGCTGGAATGTTAACCAGAAGAAGAATTAGAGAGAATTCTTGCATGATCTCCACTATTGAGCCTAGAACTGCCAAGGAATCATTTGGAGATGATCACTAGATCAAAGCCATGGAAGAGGAGCTTGACTAGATTGAGAAGAACAATACATGGACCCTAGTACCCAGACTGATGAAAAAAAGTGTGATAGGTACTAAATGGATATTCAGGAATAAACTGAATGAAGATGGAGTAGTAGTTAGAAACAAAGAAAGATTGGTATGTGTATACGGTAAAAATGGATACAACAATAACAATATTGAAAGACTAAATGAATTCAACCACAAAACCCTAGCCTAACAACAACAAAGATCCACCATAACATATGAAGATTACCTAAGACAATGCAAATCAAATGAAATCACAAAAATTATACCATCACATGTCCAATAGGGTTTGAATCTCCATTCTTCCTATCTCCATTGATCTTGCTTGATATATTTGCTCTCAGATTTTATGTGTGCACAAGAGCTCAACAAAGAACGGAAATGTGGTTGCAAGTAGGCTTGATCGCATATGAAAGTTTGAATGCTAGGATGCTTGATTAGAATGAGTAACTGAGGGTTTTATAATGAAGGAAACATCTCCTTATATAGAAGACACTATAAGAAATGGAGGGATAAGATTGAGATAAATGGTCGGCTAGGATTAAAGGGTAGGTAGAGGAAATAAGAAAATAATGAAAGGGTAGGTAGTGTAGGAATTAAGAGATGAATGACATGTGTCATGGGTAGAAAAGGTTAATGAATTAATTAAATAAATAAAGATTTATTTAATTAATAGAGAAAGTGGGATCAATTAAATAAATAAGAGTATTTATTTAATTTAGGAAAAAGAAAATTTAAATAAATAAATGTATTTATTTAAATGAGAAATAAGGCTAGAAGAGGATAAACGAATTAATTAAATAAATAAAGATTTATTTAATTAATAGAAGAACCAGGCTAAAATAATTAATTAAATAAAGATATTTATTTAATTAGATATGACAATTTTAGGTGTTTACATTTTGCCCCTCTTTGAGACAATGCAGCTTGTCGCGTTGTTTCAAAGAAGATAATATGAACTGATACAAAGTTGCCCCAAGATGGGAATGATATGCCCCCTCGAGAGATTGGATGAAAATGTTTGAAAAGATTGTAGACAATCTCTTAATAAGAAAGAAAGGATAGAATGGACTAACCGGATAGAGTGACAGAGTCACGAGATAAAGAAGACTGACTCGTGAGAACAGGGCTAGGGCTAGGGCTAGGGCTAGGGAAGTCTATAAGATAGACCATGAGGGGAAAACATCCTCATTGTCATCCACACATCCAAGAGCTCAAAGTGCAGAGAGAGAATAGAGAAGCAACAGTCAGCAGTGATGGCATTGGTTCACAGATTCAATCGCATTCACCAATTTCAGAGGCCAGCAGATGCAGGAGAGCTGGTGAGTACCCCAAAACCTCCTTGTACTTTGTCACAATAAATGTTGTCATTAATGCATGCTAGGTAGAGAAATAAATGCACATTTAGGTATGTCAAACAAGGTCAAAAAAATGCTAAGGCGCATCTGTGCTGGTGCCAGGCGCGTCTGGGTTAGCTAGGTACGTCTGTACAGGAAAAGGTGTCTATGTCAAATGTGAGCACATCTATGTTGTGTAGGCACATTTGTGCTATGTGGGCACATGTGTGTAGAGTAGGTGCATCTGTACAGAGCAGGCGCATTTGTGCAGTATGTAAGCACGTTTATGTCATGAAGGCGCATTTGTGTCTTCTAGGTTGAATCGACAGTTCTGTGATGAACATACGTTGTCAATTGGATAAGCTGCTAAGAGGATACACTCAAGGAGGTCCTCTAGGGAAGACTAGAATAGTAGATAGGGCTAGGATTGATAATTTTGTGATAGAACATACATTGCTAATTAGGAAACTACTCAAGAGGATACACTCAAGTAGAGGCCCTAGGATATGATAGATCAAGGCACTTTGTGATGAACAGGGAGTACCAAGACATAGTACTTTGTGATGACTAAGGAGTACTAAAAAGAGCAACACTTTGTGATGAACAGGGAGTACCAAGACATAGTACTTTGTGATGAATAGGGAGTACTAAAAAGAGCAACACTTTGTGACAAACAGGAAGTGCAAATATGAGAAGCACTTTGTGATGAACAGGAAGTGCAAATATGAGAAGCACTTTGTGATGAACAGGGAGTGAAAAAATATGTAGTACTTTGTGATGAACAGGGAGTACCACTAAGATAAATAGCAACACTTTTTGATGAACAGTGAGTGTTACTAGGATAGAGTATCATAAGCACTTAGGATAATAAGAAGCATTTTGTGATGAATAGTGAATGCCACTTTGAATAACATAGTTGATCTGCTTGACTACAGGAGTACTTACCTATGCTGGAGTCATGGGAGAGATTCCCATCAACTCAGAGTTTGTGAGCAGAGCTGACGGTTGAGGAGAGAGTAGCGGTTCAAGCAATGGGCCTGTGACATATTTGTATGTGCCTGAGTTTCAGGCAAACATGGGATTGTTGACTGCGCTGGCTGAGAGATGGCACTCAGAGACTTGCACTTTTCATTTTCCGATGGGTGCAATGACAGTCACCTTGGAGGATGTATACAGGATTCTAAGGATACCGATCGATGGGGAGTTAGTAGCCTATGATCAAGATGGAGACAGGGATGCCCTGAGATGAGTGTTTCAGGATCTAGGACTAGAGATGAGGGTAGGAAACGTGGCTTGGGATACCATGACATGGACTGGATTAGCACTACAATCAGTACTAGAAGGAGTGATCAATGGGTTCCTGTGTCCAGATAGGGTGACATGAGGGTTGGTTGTGGGCTGGGGGAGCACATTGGAGACACTAGTGACATAGCATACTATATATGCCTAGGGACCATACGTGCCGACACATTTGTACTATGAGCTTCATCAGTTTGTATATCATGGATCCATAGGATTGGGCTGCAGAGTGACATTGTTGCAGGTATGGGCTTATGAGCATCTGCTAGTTACCTAACCAATTCATTTCAAAGGCAGAGGCCATGGGTGCAGTTTTGTTCACTTATATGACATGATTACCTCACAGCCTCAAATTGGGAGACTGGAGTACTAGCATCGGGTCATCGATGAGATTGACACTGTGGTATGTAGACTATACTAAGAGTGCAAGGAGTGGAAGGATGATGTCGTGGAGCTGCCATACACATTCAGGAGTAGGTATCTAATTGGGTGGACACCCTATGTACTAGAGAGGCAGTTGGTTGACAGGGTTGGTAGGTAGTTTGACAAGATTTATCGGATGCCACGGGGTTCTGGGATGTATGCTTAGATAGTGAGGGATCAGGCACACTTTAGGTCTTTATTATCATATGATCAAGCAGTGATGCAACTGGTAGAGATGATTCCCTTGCCTTGGGATATGTAGCCAAAGATAGAGGATGCAGAGATGGATGTAGAGTATACCACATATTGGGCTGAGCATCCATTTCCACGGCTGATAGACCCAGGGGAGTAGATAGATGGAGATGGTGGGGTGATGAGGATGATGATGGAGATGGCAAAGGTAGAGGCCGACGGAGGAGGCAGGGTGTGATAGGAGAGAAGAGAGTGGCTCCACAGAGAGAGGGTGGAGAGGAGAGATAGGTTCGCGTGGTGAGAGGTAGAGGTGGATTGACTTTATAGATGCCAGCAGCATAGGGTCCCAGACAGGTATAGGGATAGGGACAAGGATGAGGATAGGGGACGGGGAAGCCATAGGAGTAGCCATAGGTACAGGGGTAGGGGCAGCCACAGGGGCAGGGGGGAGAGGAGGAGGATGAGCTAGTGGAGTTGAGGGAGATTTTCCAGGGACAGGCAGATGAGATCCAAGATCTCGAGTAGGAGAGGGATAGGCTCAGGAGACAGCTGAGGGACATTGAGCGGGAGAGAGATCAGGCCATCCAACATTACACAAAGGCTAAGATAGCACTAAGAGCAGGGAGGCAGGCAACAGAGGACACAAGAGCTAGATATGCTTATGTTCTGCGAGTCGGAGAGGAGATAGGCTACTGGAAAAATTTATACTATGGGGTCATGCCACCAGAGCAGCGAGCTAGGAGCTTTTGTAGAGAATCATGGACAATGACAACCACTGGAGGGAGGGACAGGAGACAAGCATCAAGTGGCAGGGTCATGGGTCCTCCACCACCACCAGACAGAAGGGATAGGAGAGATGATCCTAGGGTGGGTCCTTCTAGGGCTCAGATTCTGTTGAGGCCAGGCGGCTCCGAGGGAGGGAGTTCATCATAGCCTTAGTGGGCTCCCTTTGTATTAGTTTTTGTACCATTTTGTATGATGACACCTTTGGGTGATTGTAGTCATATGTATTTGACATCATTGTATCATGACACTTATGATTTTGATATATAAATGAGATGATTCATCCTTGCAGCAGCTATACGCATGTGTACCTATGTGATGAGATGTTTCATGATGTATGTTTCTATGTGATGGTTATGATATGGATGCAAATATGTACATGATGAAATGCAATATTTTTGTTCTTTTATGTTTTAAAATGTTATGCAAATGCAAATGTGAATGTGTGAAATGCAGATGAGAATGATAATGAAAATGACTATTTACATGATAAAAATATAAGATGTGTTAACATGTGTTGTGTGCAGGATGTGATGTAATTGTGATATCTATATGTATGAAATGCTTATATGTGTGGTAATGCAGGTGCAAAACTACATGAAATGTAGATATTTTTGATGTGTCATTATACTTAGTCATGTGATAGTAGGCTACACAGACTCGAAAAGGATGATGGAAGTCAATAGAGAAAGGGGGATGGAAGATAGAAGATATGAAAGTGAAAGAGCTTCTTGTGTGTTATCATCATTGAGCTTTATTATGGCAAGTAGGTTATGACAATCGAGGCATATGTTTGACCCAAAAAGTCATTTTACCCATTTGCATGGAGATCAGATAGTCACAAACAAGGAATGCCCTAGTTCACATTAGACTCATAGTGTCCTCATATCCTTGGACAAGTCATAGCCTTATTAAGAGACAATCCACAGACAACAAAGAAAAAGAGGTGATGATACCCCATCCACGCCTTTCTAGTCAAAGACATCCTGGAGATAAAATCTCTAGTCAAAGACATCCTAGAAGAGCTAAAAGACATGTCACCAGAAAAATAAAATCAAAATAAAACCAAGACTCAACACCAACATCCACTGTAGTCCTCAAGTTTAGTGTCTCTTGTCACTTGTATAAGTCTATTTGATTGTGGCAACAATGTTTACTTTCACAAAAGGATAGATAGCACTGAACCATAATGTTGTCTGAGTCTATTGAAAGATTTGATTTTATTGAAGCCCATTGTTGCTGCTGTGTCTCATCTGAAACTAACTGAATCCATGAAACTAATACTTTATTACAGAGAAGACAAAACTTTATTGCGGATTGGTGATGTAAATGTTTCTTTATTATGGACTGTCTGTGGATAGACTGAAGAAAGTTGGAAGAAACTATATTCCTCGAAGACATGTGATGCTCTCAGTTCCACACCCATTACTAGACGTAGGATTTTCCTTAGCCATAGATAGGAGCTGATTTATTATGGATGGAAAGGGGTGAAAAGGAATTTTTATTATGAATGGATAAGCAATCTTAGGTAGATCAATAACAAGCCATGATGGGAATGGGTAAGTTTATTATGGATGAATAGCTTGTGAGTGTGTGCAAAGTGAAAGGATGAAAGAGAATCCTAAAGGAGGGAGGAGCAATGTCTCTACACATGGTGTTGGTGACCCATTTTTCACCATGGTACTTGCCCAGGGTGCCACCAAAGTGGTTTTCATTGTTGGATGAAATGTTTTTCTTTACATTTTTAATTTTTTAATTTTTTTGTGTCACAAGGCGCCTATTTGCTAGGTTTTCACCAAGTACCAATTTTTTTATTTTTATGATTTTTGTTGTATTTTTGAATTATGATCATCTAAAGAGCTATGTGTAAAACTTGCGAAGGTGCATACTATTGATAGGATCCTCCAAAGGTTCATCCTCTATGGTTGAGAGCTGATATGCACCAGATCCATAGGCTGTTGTAATGATGTAAGGACCAAGCCAATTTGGTTCAAACTTGCCCTTCTTCTCTCTGTCTTGCTGATTTTTAGGATTTTCTTTGAGAACCAAGTCACCTACCTCAAATGTGTGAGGCTTGACTTTATGATTGTAGCTATGAATCATTCGTTGTTAATAAGCCTTGAGATGATTAAAAGCAATTTGTCTTCATTCATCCAATAGTTCAAGCTCTTGTAAGCGAGAGACCCTGTAGTCTTCATCACTGATAATGTTGTGCAAAGAGACTCGTAAAGAGGGTAACTTGACCTCAATAGGCAAGATAGCTTCAGTGCCGCAGACAAGTGAATAAGGGGCAGCTCCTGTAGGTGTGTGGACGCTTGTGCGGTAAGCCCAAAGTACAAGATTAAGCTAGATATGCCAATTACGGCTAGCATCATCGACTATCTTTTTTAGGATTTTAAGAATTTTTTTATTAGACACCTTATCTTGATTGTTACCTTGGGGGTAATAAGGTGTGGAGAAATGATGGGTAATATGGAAGAGATCACAGAGTTCACGAACATCCTGATTTTTTAAGGGACGCCCGTTGTCGGTGATGATGGAAATAGGAATACCATATCAACAAATGATATAGTTGAGAATGAATGTAGCAATTTGTTTTCCAGTGACTTGTGTAAGAGGCAAGGCTTCAATCCATTTTGTGAAATACTCTATGGTAGTGATGATAAATTTATGACCATTTGAGGATGGAGGATGAATCTTACCTATGAGATCGAGTCCCCACTGATAAAAGGGCCAAGGAGTCACAATGTGTTAAAGTTCTTGTGCTGGCGCATGAATGAGGTCTCCATGAAGTTGACACTTCTTATATTTCTTGACAAACTGATATGAGTCATTTTCCATATTGGGATAGTAATATCCAGTCTTGATGAGTTTCTTGGCTAAGGTAGGACCACTAGAATGTGGACCACATATCCCTTCATGAACTTCATGTAACACAATCTAAGCTTCGTCCCTTTCTAAACATCTACGAAGAGTGCCATCTAGAACTCAATAGTATAGGATAGCAGCTAAAATGACGTATCGAGAAGATTGGTGAATGAAAGTGCGACGTTGGTTATTGGATAAGTCAGGAGGAAAGATATTGTCATGAAGGTATGTGAAAATGGAACCATATAATAGGGAATCAAGATTGACGACACATATCATCTCAGTAGGAGTGATCTCATACGAGGGAACCAAAAGGTTATCAACCAAGAACTCATAGCGGGTTTCATTCTGTGGTAGATCGATTAGTGAAGCAATTGTAATCATGGCATCCACGACTCAATTTTTCTCTCTTGGTATCTGCTCAAAGTCTATCTTTGTAAAATGTTGTTTCAGGTCATCCACCATTCTTTTGTAAGGCATTAATTTCTCATCCTTTGTTTGGTAGTCATTAGTTGATTGACAAATTACAAGTTGAGAGTCCCCAAAAACATGAAGTTCCTGGATCTTCTAATGAACAACAATCTATAATCCAGTTGTTAATGCCTCATATTCTGCTATGTTATTAGTGCAAGGAAATGATAATCGATATGATTTTGGTATGGAATCCCCTTGAGGAGTTATGAAGAGGATGCCAGCTCCTGCACCATGCTGTGTTTATGAGCTGTCAAAGTATAGCTGCCAAGGCTTTGTGTGTGACACTGTTAAGATGGATTCATCTGGAAATTCCGAAGTTAGAGGAACATCATCTATCATGGGAGCATCTGCTAATTGATCTGTGATAGCTTGTCTTTTTATTGTTTTTCTGTCCACATATTCAATGTCAAATTCACTTAGGAGCATCACCCATTTGGCTAGTCGCCCAATAAGCATTGCTTTATTGAGAAGGTATTACAATGGATCGATCCTTGTGACCAACTTAGTTTTATGAGTTAGCATGTAATGACATAATTTCTATGAAACAAGGATCACTGCGAGATATGCATGCTCAATTGGTGTGTAGTTTAGCTCATATCCCACCAATGTACGACTGATGTAGTAGACTACCTTTTCTTTGCCCTCAGCAACCTGTTGTGCTAAGAGTGTCCCCGGTGTTGTTGAAGTAGCTGATATGTATAGTAATAGAGGTTGATCTGGAACTGGTGGCATCAAGACTGGTGGATTTAGAAGATAATCTTTGAGTATTTGGAAAGCCTATTGACAGTTATCATCCCATTTGAATTTGATGTTTTTGTGTAACAAGTGCTGAAAAGGATTACATGTATCTGCAAGTTGTGCTATGAATCTTTGTATGGACTGGAGTCTCCCTTGCAAAGATCAAAGTTGACTAATATTTCTTGGTGGTTGCATTTCTAGGATGGCCTTGACTTTTGTTGGATCAGCTTTGATTCCTCTTTTTGAGACAATGAATCCCAAGAGCTTCCCGGAGGTTACTCCAAAGACACATTTCTTGAGGTTTAATCTTACTTTGTATTTTTCCAACCGATCAAAAATGATTGGAAGTATGTCCAAATGTGTATCTTTGTCTATTGATTTTTCCAAGAGGTCGTCAACATAATCTTCCACAGTAACGTGCATGAGATCATGAAAGATAGTAGTCATGGCTCTTTGATATGTAGCGCCTGCATTTTTTAGCCCAAAGGGCATGACATTCCAACAGAAAGTTCCCCAAGGATAGGTGAATGTTGTTTTGAGCTGATCCTCGGATGCGATTTTTATTTGATTATAACCAGAGAATCCATCCATCAAAGATAACAGTGCATGACCTGTTGTGAGATCAACAATCAAGTCAATAGTTGGTAATGGAAAGTCATCCTTAGGACAAGCTTTGTTGATGTCTCTGAAATCTATACATATTCTGATGCTATGATCTGGTTTACTGACAGGCACTAAGTTCAAGATCCATTCAAGATAATCAATAGTGCGTATGAATCCGACATCCAATAATTTTTCAATCTCTACTTTGACTAATAATGCCACTCATGGATACATCTTTCTTAATTTCTGTTTCACTGGTTTTGCCCCCGGTTTAACTATCAAATGATGCATTACCAAATCCGGATCCAATCTAGGCATATCAACATATGACCATGCAAAGTTGATTTGTCACTCTATGAAGCAACTTATGAACTTTGATCTTTCTGTCTCTATCAGGGATTGAGCTAGGAATATGTTATGTGGAATTTCTTCTATACCAATGTTAGTTTTGATGGTCTCCTCTACCAACATAGATGATTTTTCTTCATATGATGCTAGAAGAATGTTAAGCCTTCCATCCTCGGGTGCCTCAGAGAGGTTTTCACCCTTAGATACATCCTTTCTTTTTAATTTTTTGGGGTCAAACAATGCCACAATGTCGTTTTCACCATAAGACCCTTGATTTGTTTTTATTTTTATGTTTTTACGACTGGAAGGCCCAACAACCTCACCAAAATATGCCATGCTATTGATCTCTATAGTGTATCTCGCCTTATGGTCCCCAGGGGGAAGATCATCTTGTATGCCTAGATAATCAATAAAGCCTTCATCATTTTGGAATGTGTCAAACTATGCAGGTCCTTCATGGTCCCAGTCAATAAGTTGTGGTGAACAAGGGGAAGGCCTTTGATGTCTTCGAAGTTAGCGGGGCTAAGGGTGAAGATGCAATTATATTCAAGTATGTTGAGGTAGTTATCGAGGTCATCATTGGAACTCTCCTCATCTATCTTGATCATGAACGAATTCAAATTGTCATCACTACTAGCGCATTCTAGGATAGGTGTTCTCATTCTTCATGATTTCAACCTAGAACCTAGAGGCAGGGACTATGTGGGATCCTCAGGGGTTTCTTGCCCAACTTTAAATTTTCTATAAAATTCCTCTTCTTCTGTGGGTTCACCTAGTTCTTTGAATGTCTCGGTGAGTTCATAGTAACTAGAGGATTTGTCTGAATCTCATTCCCATTCGCTGGAGTCTATGGGATAGTGATTCTCTTGTTGAATTTTGGTAGCTTTTATTTGTAATGCTTCTCCTATCTTTTGAGTATTTACTTTGGAAGACATGAAACCAAGTCCCTTTGAACATTCCTTTTTGAATGTCAATTCAGGTTGTAAAGGTTCAATGATGCCTTCCTTTCTTAAGCCAAGAGGTCTTTTGCAATCATACCCAAATTTTTGTAGGATCTTGAATCCTTTGCCATATTTTTCACATGGTATGTTGATGTGATCTTGTGTATCATTTTCAAGGTCTTTGTAAAGCATTTTGTAGAAGTCTTCTTCTTCCAGTTCAATAGGAATAGGAGTGTCTCTCAATATTTTGTCAAGAATAGCTTTATGTGTAGGGGATATGCGTAAGAGCTCAAGGATTGAGATAAGTACGGGTGTCTTCCCTAACTGTTCTACAAGGTCATACTCAGGCTTGGTTGATGAGGAAGTGGTGTTTTTAGCTGGAGCACCTTGCAAGGTGAATTTACCTCAACGAGTTATGACATTACATTCAAAGGTAGGTTCGGAAGAAGATCCAATTCCTTTTAGGACAATCTTGGGTCTTTGGGTATAATTTTTAGGCATTTTGTCCTTGATGATAATGGTAGAGACATAATTGTCCATCGAAATGTGATTGATAGTTGAATCATAGTTATAAGATTCTCTGGTATAGTTGGTCTAGTCATCTGTGGCTTTAGATTTTCCCTTGTCATGCTTTGGGAATGGTTCTTTAAACATCTCATGTTCTTGATTGGATGAGTGTCCTTCAATCTCAATGTCGCCTCTATCAATAAGGTCTTGTATGATGTTCTTCAGTCAATGACAATTTCCTATTTTATGACCCTTGCTCTTATGAAATTTACAATATTCATTATCATTCCACCAATTGGGTTTAACCTTTGGCTCATATGGAGGTAAATCTGAAAATGCTATTATTTTGTTTGCCACTAGCTTTTTGAAAACTGACTCTAGTGGTTCTCCCAATGGTGTACTTCCTTCGTGATTTGGAAGTTGTTTGAGTATTCGCCTAATTGTTTGTAGAGCTTGATCTAGAAAAAATGATTTTGGGTCGTATTGTATTGGCATCCACAACACCATCATTGACTGTGTTCTTGTTTTTATTCCAAAATCTGGGCTTGTCTTTTCCTTTATAGTCCTCTTTGTTATCTTTAAATATCGTAATGACTCCTTGTTCAATTAGAACTTTCTTTGTTGCTAAGACTTTTTCAATGACATCTTTGAAGGTGGACAAACAAGCTTTTCTTAAGTCATAACCAATGTCTTTGTTAACATTCTGGGTGAACATCTCTACCATTTGTTTTTGTGGAATTTCACAAGAACATCTGCTAGCTAGATTTCTCCATCTTTGTAAAAATGATGAAAAAGATTCTCCATCCCTTTGCTTGGTGTTTCACAAAGTAGTGACTGATATGTCTATCTCTATGTTGTATGAGAAATGTTGGATAAATGCCTCTACTAGATCACCCCAAGACTTGATTCCAGGTGGAAGTTGGGAGAACCACTCCATAGCTTGATCACCTAGGCTTTGTGGGAATAATCTCATCAAATATGTCTCTTCTGCTGCTACCTCAATGTAGGCTATGAAAAACTATCTTATGTGTGCCTTAGGATCCCCTTTTCCTCTGTACTTATCAAAATTAGGTGTCACAAAGTGTGTAAGAAATGGAAGCATTGGAATGCTTTTGTCAAATGGATAAGGACATATGTCTCTCATTGTGTAAGTTGGCTTCGGTGTATTTATGTCCTCCATTTTCTTTTGTAAATCTTTGATTTGTTGTTCCAAATTGTTCTTAGGTGGAGATCGACTTCTTGGACCATGCCCCATGCCTGAACCACTGGGTGGGGGAGGAGCATGTTGCATATATGGATGATATTGATCATACACATGTTCATATGGAGGAGATCTATAATGATGTTGTGTATATGGACCACTTGGTATAGAGTCATGATGAGGAACATAATATCTGCTTTGTCCATGTATACCATACTCTATAGGCATGTCATGAGTTTTTTCTATTGTGTTGTCCCCAAATTTGATGCGGGGTTTCCTTGTGTCCAAATTTTGATCATTCCTTTGAATATCAAATTGCTTTGGTGGTTGGTCCTTAGCATTGGTATGTGCTTGACTATATTTTTCTGCATAAGACTTCCATAATGGTCTACGAAGGTGAGTATCATATGCTTGACCATGTGTGTATGGGACCTCTGGTTTTTGAAACAAAGATGATGGTGATTCAAGCACAAGATGTGGTCCTCTATTGCCTCCACTATTAGGCCTCCTTTGATCCATGTTGAGGTGAGGTTGTTGCAAAGGTCGATTTTCCATTATTTGAGACATGTCAAAATCATGAGGGATCTTGGCTCCACTTTGTGCCATCACTTGTAAGAAGTATTGTCTATCTCTCCTTATTATTTCCTCAACCAATCGATTGAAATGGGGATCCATAATGGAGTCTTCCACTTCTACTGAATGTACTGAAATGTTGTCCATATTATCATTGTGTGTATCATTGTTGTTTGTAGTGTCCATGTTCTCAACATTTGGAATGTTTCTATAGGAATCCATGTCAGGTAACGTAGTATGATCAGAATTGAAAAATATATCATTGTCATACTCATAGGAACTCATGTTTGTGGAATCTTGAGCCTCTTTATCTTCTCTCCTAGATTTTTGGGAATGGGTTTCAACCATGAACTAGGTGTTGACCAAGATGTGTGAGACTAGATGAAAATGGAAAGAGTATGGAAGACCAAGAGTTGGATGAAATGTAAATGAATCTGAGGTTTACTTGCAATGTCCAAAGTGTAAGACCAAGTATGTATGTATTAGGGTAGGTGTGACTTCCAAAGAGATGATAGTTTCTCTTGATGAGGTAAGTTGACCTTGACTCTAAGTAAGACCAAATGAGACCCAAAGGTGATAGACCTTGATGAAGAACCACTTAGCAGAAATGTTGTTGTATGTAATGTGTTGACAAAGTATGATGAGGACAAGCAAGTGACCTTTTGACTCAAGTTTAGACAAATGTGAATGAAATGCAAGGTGTAAAGCAATTATGGACTTTGTGAGACCCAAAGACAGGTTGAATTCTAGATGAAAACCCAGAGAGATAACCTAGGAAGCTCAATAAGTCTGGAATTGACTGTTCTTGTTTACTGGATTGTAAATTTTTTTTCAATTTGGAACACAGATGTTCTTGTATACTTCACAGATGCACTTAAATGACACACACGTGATTCGATCAGACACGGACGCATTTCTGCGATGTTGTAAGTGCAATGTTGCTCAAAGGACACAGATGCATTTCTGCCCTTCACAGACGCAGTTCTGTCAGACACAGATGTGTTTCTGAGATTTTGTAAATGCAATGTTGCTCAAAGGACATAGACGCATTTCTGCCCTTCACAGACGTGTGTAGATGACACATATGTGGTTATGTCAGACATAGACATGTTTCTAAAAATTTTGTGCAATTTTTTGCAATCTATGAAGTTGTTTTGTTGTGACCAAATCTAGATGTTTGACTGTTTTCTGTGACAAGAGGACACAATGTTGATGAAGACTCAATGTTTGCAAGTGTTTAGACTGAAAATGAATCAAAGAAAAGTGTTTTGTTTGATGTAAAATTATTTTTCATACACTTGAAGACACAAAAGACACAACGTTTTGATGTTTGGTCTTGAATGTTTGATTGTTCAAAATAAGACAAGCACAATTCTTATGGCTGGCTACGACAATAGTTGTTGATTCCGCATGAGGCTACGTTGTTCAGAGTGGATACTTAGATGCTTGACCCCACTGGCTCCACCCTCGGCACTCACTTCTTGGGGAAGCCAAGCATCAATCCCCCTAAAAAACTCCTTGTGGTGAACTTTGTATCTCTAGAAAGAACCATATGTGTGTGGGCTGCTCCAGAGGTCCGACCTCCTGCCCCAACAACTAGAAGGATTTTGGCTTCTAAAACAAAAAGGTGCTAGTAAGGGCATCCACTTGTGTGGCCATACATGTGGCACTTTCAGCTCTATAAATATAGAAGGCTCCCAGCTGGTAGGGGTTATGCCCTACAAATGATCAAATAAATTTGATCAAATGGGTTTATGGGGAGACATAGTGTCGGTATGAACTAATCAACACACGTTATCCATAGTTTTCACCATGAATATAGTTATTTGTAGTGGTTTGAAAGAGGATGGCTTTTCCTCACTACCACTTGGGTCGTTCTCTCCTCATTAGTAGTCCTAATGACCACACAGGGAGACAAGCCCTCTAAAGATTAAACAAAAAGAGCTTATTTCTCAAGACACAAAAGACGCTGGTTCAATTTTAGTGCACCAATTGAAGTGTTTACTAATCTATGAAAACAAGGCACACAAAAAAAAACCTTTGCCAAGGTCCTACAACAAAGATTTGTTAGTAGTTTGGATTGTTTCAAATGATCACCCCTTCCTACAAGAACACAAGTTAGGTAAATTTTAGATCCAAAAGACTTTGTGAAATAGGGGCCTTCGACAAAATGATTTTTCTTTCAAGACAAGCTGCACCAATTTCGTTAGCTAAATCTGAAGATGTTAGCTCAATATAAACCAGATCTGAAATCCAAATGACAAAAAACTGAATCAAAGAAACCAAAATGCAAAAATATGAACATAGACGCGATTATCAGTAACACAAACATTATAAGAATATGCAAACGCGATTAGATTTGACATAGACGTGGTTCTTGAACATAGACATGGTTCCTGAACACAAACGTGTCTGGAGGCCTCACAGATGCGAATAGGGAACACAGGCACCTTTCCTGGAATTTGCAAAAAAAATAAATAATGTTGAAGGCGTAGACGCAATTCTAGATGTCACAAACATGTTAGAAATAAAAAACGTGATCCGAAGGTGCGCAAACGCGAAAATGTCGAAATGTTGTCGGAAATGTCACATCTGCAACTTCAAAAACACAAAATTTGCACAAAAGATGTTAAATGCAAAAAGGGACAAGTGTCCCACCGAGCATGCCAAAATGTATATGGTGAAAATGGATACAACAATAACAATATTGAAAGATTAAATGAATTCAACCATAAAACCCTAGGCTAACAACAACAAAGATCCACCATAACATATGAAGATTACCTAAGACAATGCAAATCAAATGAAATCACAAAGATTATACCATCACATGTCCAATAGGGTTTGAATCTCCATTCTTCCTATCTCCATTGATCTTGCTTGATATATTTGCTCTCAAATTTTATGTGTGCACAAGAGCTCAACAAAGAATGGAAATGTGGTTGCAAGTAGGCTTGATCGCATATGAAAGTTCAAATGTTAGGATGCTTGATTAGAATGTGTAACTGAGGGTTTGATAATGAAGGAAGCATCTCCTTATATAGAAGACACTATAAGAAATGGAGGGATAAGATTGAGAGGTGTAAAAGATAAATGATCAGCTAGGATTAAAGGATAGGTAGAGGAAATAAGAAAATAATGAAAGGGTAGGTAGCGTAGGAATTAAGAGATGAATGAGGTGTCATGGGTAGAAAAGGTTAATGAATTAATTAAATAAATAAAGATTTATTTAATTAATAGAGAAAGTGGGATCAATTAAATAAATAAGAGTATTTATTTAATTTAGGAAAAAGATAATTTAAATAAATAAATGTATTTATTTAAATGAGAAATAAGGCTACAAGAGGATAAATGAATTAATTAAATAAATAAAGATTTTTTTAATTAATAGAAGAATTAGGCTAAAATAATTAAATAAATAAAGATATTTATTTAATTAGACATGACAATTTTAGGTGTCTACAATATGAAAAGGTTATGCACAGGAAGGAGAAGACTATGGCGAGATATTTGCACCAGTTGCTAGATTGGAAGGTGTTAGGACTCTACTTGCATCTGCAGAATATAGGGATTTTAAAGTATATTAGATGGATGTGAAGTCAACATTTCTAAATGGAATACTAGAAAAGGAAGTATACATTGAACAACCAAATGGTTATGCTTTGATTGATGCAAAGGATATGGTGTGTAAACTACACAAGGGACTATATGGTTTTAAGCAAGCACCAAGAGAATGGTATGAAAGACTACATTCATACCTGATGAAGATAGGTTTTCAGAGAACCATTGAAGACAACAATATATATCTCAAGACTGAAGGAGATAAGATACTGGTTAGTGAAGTGTTTGTAGATGATATCATATTTGGAGGCAATGATGACATGAGTGATGAATTTGCAAATGAGATGAAAAGTGAATATGAAATGTCTCTGGTAGGAGAGATAAAATTCTTCATAGGTTTGCAAATTCAGTAGATGAAGAGTGGTATTTTAATCACACAGTCCAAATATGTCAAAGAGGTATTGAAGACATTGGGAATGAGTGACTGTAAACCAGTTGGGACACCAATGGTTATAGGTTGTAAACTATCTAAGGAGGATGATGCCGCATCTATTGATGTAAAGGAGTATAGATCAATGAATGGGAAACTACATTATGTTGTTCATAGCAGACCGGATATTGCTCATGGAGTTGGTTTAGTTGCCAGATTTTAGAAGAACCCAAAGGAGACACATATGATTGGAACTAAAAGGATATTCAAATATTTTAAAGGTACTATTGATTATGGATTATGGTATCCATATGCAGGTAACTTTGATTTGAAGGTTTATACAGATGCAGACGAGGAAGGAAATATTGATGACAAGAAGAGCACAACTGATGGTGCATTCTTTCTTGGAGGAAGACTTGTATCTTGGAGCAACAACACAGAGAGTTGTATATCATAGTTCACTGATGAAGCTGAATATGTTGTAGCATATATGAATTGTACCTAGGCCATCTAGATGAAACACATTCTAGAAGGATTCAATTTGAAGATTATAGAACCGGTAAAGATTTTATGTGATAACACTAGTGCGAAAAATATTTCAAAGAACTTGGTGTTGCATGCTAGTGTTGGTATTCTAGTATGGTTTTGTCATTGATGTCAACACCTACTAAACTCTTATCAACTTTGGCACTTTGGAGAATCAGCAACATTCACTGGCAAGCAAGTGACTCATGCATAGTCACCGGTATCTGGTACACCGCTAAGATATAATGATCATTGACACTTGGAATGATATGGAAAAAACATGGTTATGTCGAAGACATCGTTTGGACATCTTGTCCTGGAGTTTTGTTCATTGGTATATTCATAGTTGCATATTTGCTGTTATCGACAAATAGGTCTAGGGTTACACTGGCAGGTTTATCTTTTCCAAATCAACATGGCACGCTATGGAGATGATTAATTATTGTTGTAAATGCATTAAGACGACATGTTCAATCAGTTATTGCATCGAATATTATATTGTTTGTAAAATGTTTTTATTGTAATATCTTGTAGAGCCGACCTACTAAAATTGGTCTTAGGTTATGGTATAAATGTAAGATCTTATTTGTAAGATCAGATGTGGAATGCAAAAATAAGCAAAGCTATACATGCAGACATCATTTGAAGATTGAAGGAAGGTTTTGTGAAGATAATCAGAACTACACTGGTACTGAATCCAGCATATGAAGATGCTATTTTGTGCAGTACATTCTTATTGGATTTAACCATCCAATTGTATTCAGTGTGACTCCCATTTTGTGATTGAGCAGTGAGCTCTAGGTGGTTGGCCTTTCTGCATGTGCAGACCCCATTTATGTATACTTACTATTTGTAGTAGTATCATCTGATTGTGGGTAAGGTTTCCCACCGTGGTTTTTCCCCTTATAGGGTTTCCACATACAAATATTCGTGTTATGTGTTGTGGATAACTTTGTGTTTATGTTTCATGCACTAATCCTTACCGGTATAGCAATTAAATATTAAAACTGTCTACCGGCATATTAAACTAGTTTACCGGTATTAAACATTAAGTTGGTTAAGTTATTTTTGGTTTAAATTTATTAGACAACTGATTCACCCCCCCCCCCTCTCAATTGTCTCTGGGACCTAACAATTGGTATCAAATCTTAGTCCTCTTTTGCAGAAGTTTAACAGCTTAAGGAGATCCAATGTCTACTAATTATTTCAGAAAGGACAGTCCTAAACTTGATGAAACCAACTATGGCATATGGAAGATCAGAATGGAGACACATCTAAATTGCATTGCAAAAGACATCTAGGATGTTACAAAGAATGGTTATACTGTTGTTGTACAAGGTCAGCCTTGTCCAGCTAACTTGACTAAAGATGAGGAAAATGATTGCAAAGCAAGAGTAGCACTTTTGAACGTATTATCAGATCAACAAATTATGGGACTATCAGATAGGTCTACTGCTAAAGCTATTTGGGATCATTTGGAAACACTGAATGAAGGAGATTCCACAGTCAAAATTGCAAAACTTGAAAGCTTCTGAGTCAGGTATGAACATCTGAAAATGGAAGAAGATGAAAGGATTTCTGCTTTTATGGAAAGAGTAAATGAAATTGTTTTGGGTATTAAATGTTGTGGAGGAACCTTAAGTGAGGATGAAATTGTTTCAAAAGTTTTAAGAGGACTACCACCGGCATATAAAATGAAAGTCACTGCTATAAATGAGTTAAGAACAATGCCTAATACATCAGTTACTAGGGATACATTGATTGGGAAACTTTCAACTTTTGAAATTGAGGAATTTGGTCCTATTGGTACTATAAAGACAGATTTGGCCTTTAAAGCATCAACATCATCTGCTCCATCATTTGACAAATCTGATTGGAAAGCCTTTTATGCAAGAGAACTTGAAGAAAGTAGGAAAGAAAATGAAGAACTTGAAGAACTTGAAGTACTATTTGCAAAGAAAATGCCTAAAGGTCCACTTGGAAGTAAGTATGAAGGTAAAGCACCCTTTAAATGTTTTAACTGCAATAAGATTGGTCATATGGCTTCAAGATGCCCTGATAGACATGCTAGACTAAGAGAAGAAGCTAGAAGAACATACAAGCCTAACCCTGAATATCAGAGATATAGATTTAAGAAGAATAAAGACAAATCTTGTTACATTGCTGATGAAGGTGTGACTGATGATTCTGATGAGGATCTAGTAGACAATGGATGGGTTTTTGTTGCTATAACAGAAGATCAACTGGCACCTACTGCTCAACTAGTAGTACAGGCTCTAGCAGCTAAAGTTGAAGTAAAGGATGAATGGATCATTGATTGAGGATGCTCACATCATATGACAGGAGACAAAGGTAAATTCTTGAATTTTCAAGAATACAATGGAGGCTTAGTGAGATTTGGAGATGACAAAGCTTGTTCAATCAATGGTAAGGGTACAATATCTCTTGATGGTAAGCATAACACTGATAATGTTTACTATGTTGAAGGATTAAAGCATAATATTTTGAGTGTTGGTCAATTAGTTGAGAAAGGATTTCAGTTACAATTCAAAAATGGAAAATGCAAAATCATGAATAGAACTGGTTTGGAAATTGCAACTGGTAATTAGACTAGAGGTAATATCTTTCATTTGAATAACAATGAAAAGACATGCTTAATTGCACATATAGATGAAAGTTGGTTATGGCATAAGAGACTATCATGTAAACTTTGATTGCATGGTACAGATCAGTACTACTAAGGCAGTTAGAGATTTACCTAAAATTGTCAAACCTCAGAATGCAGTATATAAGGAATGTCAATTTGGAAAACAAGTTAGAGCTAGTTTCAAAAGTATTCTAGAAAAATTAAATAATGCTCTTGATTTGATTCACACTAATTTATGTGGTCCAACTAGAACTAAAAGCTTACAAGGTGATAGATATTTCATGCTAATTATTGATGACTATTCTAGAATGTGTTGGGTTACTTTTCTCAGAGAAAAATCAGAAGCACTTGGAAAATTCAAACTGTTCAAAGCAATGGTAGAAAATGAAATCGGTAAGAAAATCAAATGTTTAAGATCAGATCAAGGAGGTGAATTTACATCTAAGGAATTCAATACATTCTGTGAAGTAAATAGAATCAGAAGACAACTATCAGTACCTCGGACACCACAACAGAATGGAGTTGTTGAAAGGAAAAACATAACTATCTTGGATGTAGCAAGAAGTATGTTATTAGAATAAAACCTACCTCATGTATATTGGAGAGAAGTAGTCAGTACAACAATCTATACATTTAAAAAAGTTCACATCAAAGGTGAAATCGGTAAGACCCCTCATGAACTATGGTTTGGTAATACTCCTACTCTTAAGTATTTCAGAATTTTTGGAAGTAAATGTTATATCAGAAGAGATGAGTATATTGGAAAATTTGATCCTAGAAGTGATGAAGGAATATTTCTTGGTTATTCATCTAAGAGCAAGGCATATAGATGTTTCAACAAAAGATTGCAGAAAATTGTTGAAAGTACAAATATAAAGATTGATGAACAATTCAGAGGAACTTCAAGGTATATAGACTCTGAACTGGCAACAAAAATTTTGACAAATGAACCTACTCTAAATCCACTGGTACATAATGAAGATCCAGTTACCCCGGTATCATTTGAGGATTCCACAATAATTGAATAACAACAACAAACCAAGACACCCCGGTATGTAAGACTGAATCATTCTGAAGATTAGATAATTGGAAACAAGTTTAAAGGAGTTATGTCAAGAGGAAGATTGGTAAATGAAGAGGTATGTCTTATTTCTCAAATTGAACCATCATCTATTAATGAGGCATGTGAAGATAAATTTTGGATTAAAGCTATGGAAGAAGAATTAGAACAAATTGAGAAAAATAACACTTGGACATTAGTTCCCCGGCCTAAAGATAAAAATGTAAGTGGAACCAAATGGGTATTTAGAAACAAACTTAATGAAGATGGTAAGGTTGTCAAAAATAAAGCAAGACTAGTGTGTAAGTGATATTCTCAGAAAGAAGGAGTTGATTACAATGAAACCTTTGCACCAGTAGCTAGAATTGAGGCAGTCAGATTATTTTTGGCTTTTGTAGCACACAAGAACTACAAAGTTTATCAAATGGATATTAAATGTGAATTTTTGAATGGAGATCTTAAAGAGTAAGTATACATTGAACAACCTGATGGATTTTATTTGACAGATGACAATGATATGGTTTGTAGGTTAAGGAAAGCTCTGTATGGACTAAAACAAGCTCCAAGAGCTTGGTATGCAAGATTGGATAAGTATCTTTTAAAGATTGGTTTTACTAAAGGAAATGCAGACAACAATTTATATTATAAAGTAACTAATGATGACATCTTGATTATAGAAGTATTTGTTGATGATATAATCTTTGGAGGAGAAGATGGATTATGTAAGGAATTTTCTATTAAAATGCAGCAAGAATTTGAAATGTCTATGATTGGAGAAATAAAATTCTTTTTAGGATTGCAGATTTTGCAAACTGATAAAGGTATATTCTTGAGTCAATCCAAATACTTAAAAGAGTTACTAAAGAAATTTGGGATGGAGAACTCTAAACTGGTAAGCACACCTATGACAACAAATGACAAATTATCACAAAGGGATGAATCTACACCTGTTAATCCAACTAGATACAAATCTATGATAGGAGGTTTACTGTATTTGACACAAACCAAATTTGATATTATGAATGCAGTATGTATTGTTTCAAGATTTCAAAGTAATCCTAGGGAAAATCATGAATCAACAGTAAAAAGGATTTTTCGGTACTTACAAGGCACTATAAATCTTGGATTATGGTATCCTAGAGATGAAAACTTTGAATTATGTGCATACACAGATGCAAATTGGGTAGGAGATGTGGATGATAGAAAAAGCACCACCGATGGAACATTCTTTCTTGGAAACAAACTAGTTTCTTGGTTGAGTAAGAAACAAAGTTGTACATCTTTATCAACAGCAGAATCAGAATATGTTGCACCAGCAACTAACTGTACACAAGTACTATGGCTTAAGCAAATGTTGAAAGACATAAAGGTAAAATGAAAGAAACCTATTTATCTATTGTGATAACACTGCAACAATTGATATATCTAAGAATCTGGTATTACATTCTAAAACCAAACATGTTTCTATCAAACTAAATTTTCTAAGGGAAAATGTTGAAGCAAAGGAGATAAAACTGGTTTATGTGAATACTAAAGAACAGATTGTAGATATTTTTACTAAACCTTTGCCTAAGGAGACTTTTGAATATCTCAGAGGTCAGCTTGGAGTCATACCATCACTGGTAGAGACTTAGACAGTTGATAATTGACATCAACCGACAGAATTAACAGAGAAATCTTTTATTCCGGTCTTTGATGGGAAGCTACTTCTCAAGGGGAGTAGTTGGTATATTGAATTGATTGGTATTTTGTATATGAACTTGGTTTTATTATAACTTTGGCATTTGATGTCAAAGGGGGAGAGATTGGTATGGAAAAACTTTGAGAAACACAAGGAAAACACATGTTGCTCCGAGGGGGAGAGATTGTTGTTTAGGAGTGGTTATTACTCTCTATATCTGTATTTTGATTTTTGTTTATGAGCTTTTTAGAGATTGTTGGTTTTTGGTATTTGGCATTTCTGTTTTGGCACTTTGATGCTTTTTCCATCTTGTGTTGCCATCAATTCCAAAGGGGGAGATTGTTGGTATTTTGGTATGGTTTTGTCATTGATGTCAACACCTACTAAACTCTTATCAACTTTGGCACTTTGGAAAATCAGCAACATTCACCGGCAAGCAAGTGACTCATGCACAGTCACCAATATCTGGTACACCGGCAAGATATAATGATCACCGACACTTGGAATGATATGGAAAACACATGGTTATGTTGAAGACATCATTTGGACATCTTGCCTTGGAGTTTTGTTCATTGGTATATTCATAGTTGCATATTTGCCATTACCGACAAATGGGTCTAGGGTTACACCAATAGGTTTATCTTTTCCAGATCAACATGGCACGCTATGGAGATGATTAATTATTGTTGTAAATGCATTAAGCCAACATGTTCAATCGATTATTGCATCCAATATTATATTGTTTGTAAAATGTTTTTAGTGTAATATCTTGTAGAGCCGACCTACAGAAATTGGTCTTAGGTTATGGTATAAATGTAAGGTCTTATTTGTAAGATCAGATGTGGAATGCAAAAAAGATTATGTTAAGGTATATGTGAAAATAAGTAGAGATATACATGCAGACATCATTGAAGATTTAAGGAAGGTTTTGTGAAGACAATTAGAACTACACCGGTACTGAATCCAACATATGAAAATGTTATTTTGTGCAGTACATTCTTATTGGATTTAACCATCCAACTGTAGTCAGTGTGACTCCCATTTTGTGATTGAGCAGTGAGCTCTAGGCGGTTGGCCTTTCTGCATGTGCAGACCCCATTTATGTACACTTACTATCTATAGTAGTATCATCTGATTGGGGGTAAGGTTTCCCACCATGGTTTTCCCCTTACAGGGTTTCCACGTACAAATATTGGTGTTATGTGTTGCAGATAACTTTGTGTTTATGTTTCATGCACTAATCCTTACCGGTATGGCAATTAACTATTAAAACTATCTACCAGCATATTAAACTGGTTTATCGGTATTAAGCATTAAGTTGGTTAAGTTGTTTTTGGTTTAAATTTATTAGACAACTGATTCACCCTCGCCCCCCTCTCAGTTGTCTCTGGGACCTAATAGCTAGAGCCAAGCATATTAATCTAAAATATCATTTCTTAAGGGAGAAAGTGTAGAGTAAATATTTATTATTGGAGCATGTATCTACTAAGGAGTAGCTAGCAAATATCTTTACTAAACCTCTTCCTAAGACTACTTTTGAGTATCTTAGAGGTTAGCTATGGGTTGTGCCCCTACATGAGGTCAATTAAGAAGATGTGGAATACATCAATCCCGAAGCTAATTGAAGAATCTCGAAGAAGGATTGGTGTAGAGTGGAGTTACTCCATAGGGGGAGCATCAAGTTGCAGATTGTTGATGCAAAATAGTAAAGTATGATACTACATGTTTTACTTTCACCTTGGCATTGTTGTCAAAGGGGGGGAAGAACTATATGATTATGGCCAAGAATTGTATGACTGATAGAGAAGTTGAAAATAGCCATTTATCTAGTTACCAGCTGAAGACATGGAGACTCAGTTGAAGGAGAGTACTTGGTAAAATGTAAACTAGGATTCCTATACTTGTTTATGTGCATTACTCTCAGTCATCATGATTAAGGGTATTGATATTTGTATTTCCATCAATGCCAAAGGGGGAGATTGTTGGTATTTGATTGAAGATTGCATTGATGAATTATTGTGTTGTCATTGATGTCAATTGTAACTGGTAATAATGTTGTTATGATGTTGTTTTGCAACTAGTAGGTGAGCTAGTGAAGGAAACCGACATTACTTAAGAAGCAGTAAGATCAACCGGTAACCTTACCTGTTGATGTGACAAACCCTAACTAATGGATTTTGGTGAATCGATGGTATTGGTTTATGATCAAATGGTGAACGGTAATGATTATGCCATGTATGCATGTTGTATGTGAAAAGTTTCAAATGTTTTTTGGCACGTAGAGATAACAGTTTTATCTTGGGAATGAACGAGTACATTTCATGAAGAGGAAACCACGTGATGAGTTACAAGATTTGATGAAGTGGTGATGAAGGAGAAGTTGAGGTTGTCTTGAACAATGTGCAATTATTGCTATGTAATCTAATGTTCATACTTGAACCGAATTGTTTGTAATCTCTATGAGATCTTTAGTTTGTGATGTGTTACCGACTTGTTGTTTTTCTTATAAGTTCAATGAGTTGTTTTATTGTAGTGTTGGAAATTTTGGTTAAGTATTAGTGTGATTGATTGTTGAACTAGAAGATGTATCTGTAGTATGTGTGAAGGAAGATAGAAGCATGAAAATGATCTAATCAAGAAAAGTAGTGCTATTTACCAGATCAACAAACCCTTGTTATTCTCTAACAATTACAACAGTTAAATCCCTTAACCGGGTAAGCTTTAACAGGATTAGTGCTATCTAAATCCTCTAACTAGGTGATCCATTAGCTTGGATTTCAAATCCTCTATCAAGGTTACTCCTAATAGGGTATTGTTTCTAATAGGGCATTATAGTCAGTCCCTTAACCAAGTGGTCCTTAACAGGATCTGTTCCTAACAGGACTTTTTGTAAAAGCTTTAATAGGCTTGGCTCCTAACAGGAAAAACTTCAGAAGAGTTCAGAATACTTGTGGGTATTCATCCCCACCATGGTTTTTCCTATTTGGGTTTCCACATCAAAAATCATTGTGTCAAGTGGTGAATAGTTTTTTTGGTTATGTTTGATATGGTTAATTTTATTAATTGTTAAATACACTTAGATATGATAAGATAACCGATAGTAATCTGAAATGTGCTTTAACTATCATTAGTAAAGTATTTTTATGTTTTGGTTAAATGGTTTAGAAGTTTTAGAGTTGTTGTACTATTATTTTGATATGCTAGTCAACCTGGTAAACTGTCAATGCTATTGCAGTTTGTAGCTTAGTGTTTGAACCAGTTGTTGGTATTATGGATGTGTTGCATTGGTTTTGTCATTTATGTCAACACTTATCAACACTTATCTTTTTGGAGATCTTTGGTTATGTTCACCGACAGGTTCAGTGACTTATGCACCGTCACTGGTATCTGGTTCACCGCAGCTTATATTGTTCACCGACACTAAGGATGACTTGTTATCATTTGGAGATTACTTGGTTATGTTGAAGACATGGTTTGGACACTTGGTTTTGGTTGGCATATTATCCGCAAATTGGTCTAGGTTATGGATAGACATGCGTTATCTATTACAGATTAGCACAACATGTTATGCAGATGATTTATTGATTGGTTATTATTGTAAATGCATTGAGCCGACATGATGCATCACGTATTGATTTATTTGTAATTGAATTTATTTTAATATGCTTAGTGAGCCGACCTACACATTTGGTCTTAGGTTTTGGTATATATGTAAGATCTCATTTGTGAGATTATAGAGAAGAATGCAATATGGTAAGGTAAGGTTGTGATATTTGGTATATGCGAATATAAGCAGAGCTACTCACACAGATATCATTTGAATATTTAAGGAAGGTTTGAAGAAGATACTCAAAGCTTAACCAGTACTGAATCTAGCATATGAAGATGCTATTTTGAGTAGTACATTATCATTGGATTTAATCATCCAATTGTAGTCAGTGTGACTCCCATTTTATGATTGAGCAGTAAGCTCTAGGCAGTTGGACTTTTTGCATGTGCAGACCCCATTTGTACACACATACTATTCACAGTAGTATCATCTGATTGTGGGTAAGGTTTCCCACTATGGTTTTTCCCCTTACAGGGATTCCATGTATAAATATCCATGTTATGTGTTGTGGATGTTATTTCTATTTCTGTTTCATGCATTAAACTTCACTAGTATTGTTATTAAATATTAAATTGTCAACCGACATTAAGTTTGGTTTACCGGTATTATGCATCAAGTTTGATTAAGTTATATTTGGGTTGAAATTAATAGACAACTGATTCACCCCCCCTCTCAGTTGCCTCTGGGTCCTAACACCAATTAGTTCAGTTATTGAATTGAGAGATTGTTTTTAATTTTGGTGAAAGATTAGTCAATTTTCTATCTACTGATTCACCCCCCCTCTCAGTAATTGTCCGAATCCTTATTGATTCATCATACCATCAGTGTTATGTGATGTCTCTTATGTGTGAGTGCATTTGTGTTAGTCTCCCATCTAACCAGTAAGTCTCCTTTCAGTTAAATCTGGTAACCGATATACTCACATAGGTTAGTTGAAGAGAAAATTTTAAGAACCACTGATTCATCCCCCTCTCAATGTTACATTGTGTCTAACAAATCTTTCCTAGGTTTAAAATAAGTTGTTCACACATCCATTAATAAAGATCATACCTATCATTTTATTTGACCATCTAATGAGCACAATAAATGCATGAACTAGAAATAGATTTCAATCAGTTTGATTGGGTTGCCTTGTAACCGATGATCATGCTTGCAAGTTGAACAAATTTATCTCTCATAGTGCTTATCCTCATTTACCGGTTATCAGAAGTTGCATGAGTTAACCTCTCAACCTCATTGTTAGGTATTTTCTTCCTTCCAGGAGTCTGACCAATTTGGGGCAAACCGGTGATTGCATGAATAGCCTCCTTGGTGATTTCGTAAGGTCAGTCCAACCATATGAATTCCTCATGGAAATGACTCATCACATACCAGATCATTTCATCTTCAAATTCTGACATCTCCAAAATGCCTGTGAAACCCCAATCCTTTAGAATTTGAAATTTTGGTTTCATCGATCCTCTTTTATCTAGTCGATTTGTTATGTACATTGATTTGAACTCAGTTAAACCCAAATCCTCTAGAGTGTAGTGGATATATGCACAAACATCCTCAACATACAAAACTCCATCTAGAACCCTAGAAAATGCATCGACTAAATAATCAACCTTTGCAATCTGAGGGCATTGCATGAAAATCGAGCATGGACTATCCTTGATGTCAAAAACAATACGGGTAGCCACAACTACCAGAGCGTAAGTAGATCCAGAAGCCATTCCAAACAAAAGATAATCTAAAAATTCATAAAATACCTCACAACCTTCGCCGGTGAAAGTTCTTGAAAATTTGCACCAAATACACTAGAATTTGCTTGAAAATACTTTGATCTCCTTCAATCACCTTAAAATAGCTCTTCTTTGCCCTGAATGTTGTGTGATCAGAAATGAACCAACATTTCTCTTTTATTATGTGAAAACCCTAATTACTCATTGACATAAATGCATGTCAGTCTATCATACTAGATTCAAATCCTATGACCTCAATGCCAGAAAACCTTCAGACTGACTTCTCCAAGATCTAAAACAAGCTTTCAAACTGCTACCAGGAGTAAAGAAAGTTTTATCATTAATTTTCCTCCCCCTAAGGTTAATGCCTTAGTTACTGGATGAGTTTCTTGCTGGTGTAGGAACATTTTGCTCTACTAGTTGATCTTCAAAATTTATAACCCATTTCCTCTCATGCTCCTTTCAGACATCATCAAACTTTTATTTTCCTTTGTCATCATTTACTACCAGATTGTTCTTGCTTCTATAGAATATAGCAATATGTCCTATTTTGTTACATTCATAGCAAGTGACATTTACTGTATCCTTGATCATTCCTTGACCTACATTGATTAGTCATATGTCCAAACTTTCCACAAGCATGGCATCTCACATTCTCTCTACAATCTTCTGTCTTATGACCATACTTCTTACAATTTGAACATTGATTGGGAACTGCATTTATCCTGTTTTGTTCTATTTCTTCAATTTCTTGCCATATGACCAAATTTATTATAAACAAAACATCTACCATTGAATTTATGTGCATTGGGTTGCCTTAGCAGTGGTTTTTGGTTGACAGGTGGATTCTCCTTCTGACCGGTTGTTTCAACTCCATTTGTAGTACCAAAGGTTTCTCCTTGCTCAAATCTGAGACCTCTAGTGTCTCTCTTGCACCTTTTGATCCTTTAATAGCTCATCATGTTTTGCAGAACTATCCTTGAACATGTCTATGTATTCATTTGCAGTATCTAGATCTCCTCTTAGGACTGTTATCAATCTTTCCAACTCTTGCTCATTATTTTGGGATTGCACCAGTTTGGTTCTCAACATATCATTCTCATATGCTATCCTAATGCATTCCTCAAAACTATCTTTCAGAGATTTGCCAAGATTTTCTTTATTATTTTTCCGATCTTCAATCTCTTTGGAGATCCTCATAGTTAGGGCTTTCATTTCATTCTTCATCACATTGTTCTCCTGACTCATCTTCTGACATTGTTCTTTAAGTGAATTCTTCTCTTCATCATCCTAATTTTATAAAAGTTTCCTCCTTCTAGCTTGAGAAAATGATAGCCTCTCTTGCACAATAAGAATGAATTCCTTTGCAAAGTTCAACTCATCTTGCAATTTCAAATTTTTCATCCTTTCAACATCATAATCTTCAAGAGCTACTTCAAGTTGTTTTTCCATACTCATCTCCATGGATTTTGGATTAAGAATCTTCCTTAAAGTGTTCTGACATTGAGAGGGGGGGCTGAATTAGTGTTCTACTGGTAAGATAAATTTTAACCTTATTAACAAAGTGTTTTAGTAATCGATAACCATTAAAGAATATAACAATGAGTAGAAATAATGTCACCATAAGAGCATACACCATAACACATATTTTTATATGTGGAAAACCTCAAAGAGGAAAAACCATGGTGGGATTGGTGACCCACAATATCTATCCACTAGCCAAATGAATAAATATTACAATAGGGGCCTATACATTCAATAAGGTCAACAACCTAGAGTGTACAACTCATCACAAAAGGAGCCTCACTGACTACAAACACCAAATAGTGGTTTATAAATAAAATTCTTAACTTAGAGAATGCATTTACTATGTTGGATGAGTTCCGGTTTAAGTGTCATATGTACCAATTTCTATTGTGTCCTCCTTTACCGATAACTTGCTCTGCATCCCAAACCTCTAAACCAATAACCAAGACCAACTATAGAATATTATATTCACATACAGTCAATCAATATTGTTCACAAAATATCACAATTTATATCTCACATTCCATGTCATATATATCCAAAATATCATAACCAGATTGACTTAAATACCCTTCACAAGCATAAACATAAAAGCCTTATGTTGGCTTACTTGCAACTTTAGTATTGAGAGGATCATACAACATTTCACACAAACCTACCCTTGACCTTTTTATTCTTGTACTAATATAGTAGCCTCTAAGCACTTCTACCTTTTTTCACTTTGAGGCAATAATGACAAAGGGAAATTCATACAACAGAATGTCAAATGAAGAAAACCTATTCATGAATCTAGAAGGTAGGTACGAATATATACAACTATGGCAAGATCATATTTCTATGATGTAGGACAATGAATGGATGGCGATAGAAAAATAAATGTTATGAATCATGTAAACATAAAAATTATAATTGACAAACACATTGTAATGCATTGATAGCCAATTAACTAAAAATGATAAACATTACAATAAATAGAAATCATCAATGTAAGTCCCTTTAGTGATTTCAAAAGATGCAAATATGGTGAAGTGTTGAAAGTATAGGTCCCTTTAAGAGTGATGAATATTTGACATCAATAGTTGTAGGTTTCTTGGAAGTTTGCCTAGGTTGACTATTTAGTCACACTACAGTTGTTTCAAGTAACTTAAAAAGGCTATAATCTTATTGAACAATCATTGCACCTCCATCCAATAAATTTAATACAACTTTATATATTGTCCATTTATCAGTAAATAGAACATGTGTAGATCAACTGGACTACACCCTTTGGATAGACATTTTTCATTCCATGAAGAACCAACTACCTAATGGTAACTTTTTTTTGACAACATATGCAAAGAATTTCTTTCAAAATTGAAGACATTACTAACTCACAACTTTGAAAAAAAAGTGACCTTGGAATATGAAAAAAAACTAGCTTTAAACAGCTCTGAAAGAGTCATTTAAACATGAAGAATTTGAAGAAACAACTATAATACCCTAAAAATGGTCACCTAAAACCATAGGCCCCCTAGTCTCAATTTCATCACCAAGGTCCTAACCAAAGGCAATTAAAATTAATCTTGAGCACAAAATTAATTTCTTAAATCATCAATGTCACATGTAAAATTAATCACTCTGAATTAATTAAATAGTTATTTAATTAATTGATCATTTCAAATAAATCATTTTAAAACAATTATCCTATTTCTTTTATTAAATATCCTAGCATATTTAATTAAATAAATCAATTTGCCATTAAATAATCAAAAAAGGAATTAACTAGAAAAAGAAGAATTAAAATTTGAGAAAAGAAATCAAATGGAGATAATCTTGTAAATCAAATTAAAAATTGAAAAAAATATCAGAAAAGCAATTAAAACAATTAAAACCTCAAAATCGAATGAAATAGAGAATAAATCAGTTTTTTCTAATTTTATCTTAATTTTGGTTCAATTTCCTTTAAAACTGAGAAAAGCAACCAATCACATCAATTCACCTGGATTGTGCTTCTTCTTGGAAAATCTTGACTGCTCATCATCATTTGATATTAGCCGTTGGTTTCATTTTGAATTTTCTATAAATTCAAGGTCTCATCTCCTAATCAAGGATCCTGGAGAATATATTGTTATTATATTGTTTTTGCTCTAGGTTCATTAAGATTTTGTATTGAGAATATTGGATATTAGTTATTGCATATTTGTTAAATCATTTAGCTTAATATTTATTCATGGCTTAATCATGTTAGCCTAATATTCATTAATCTTGCATATCTTGCATATATCTAGCTTAATCTTGCATCCATTTAGATCAATTTCGTACTCATAAAGATAAAATCCTTCATTTAGGTGTTGTCTAGTCACTAGTATTGCATATGAAAATCTGAGAGTGAGACTAAAACTCGCGTCTACTAGAAGGCAATAGGTCACTTTGTGATGGTTTATTATTCATTGTTGATTGATTTACAAACCATGCATCTAATGAATTATTTAAGTGTTGTGTATTCCAGATACAAATACGATCAACTTTTCACACACACAATGACTACTCTAGAGAGCACCAAGTATCTATACTTCAATAATTAAAGGAAAAAGATATCTAAGACATTGTGCAACGGTAATTATTGAATGAAAAACCTATCCTAACCTATCCTAACCTACACTAACCAACAAATAAGACTTAATAAAATATTCACTGGTTCTGTGAAATATTTACCCTTTCTTAATAACTTACAAACCTTCACATGCTTATATGCAACCAAAAGGAGTTGCAATATCAATAGAAACTTAACAAATAGTTGTAATGACATTTGCAAGACATTAATAAACTCACTTAGAACTTCATTATGAAAATATATACTGTTCTTTTGAAGTGGATAAGATAGTTGAAACAATTCTTCTTTAGCTACAACTACATTTTATCTTTCATGTTTAATTGCAACTTCATATTTGGGTGCAAACAAAACTTGTGATTCTTTGTTTGCCTCTTTCTCAAATAGATGTCTAATGGGACATCCTCGTGAAAGAACAAATTTAGAACTCTCCTTGGTGTTTTTGTGTTGATGCATTGCTTCTTTATCCTCTTCCTGATCGGTAAACACCAATTTGTGTGACTTATTTGATAGAGACATAAAACTTTCTGCACTTTGCTCTTGCTGCTCATGATTTTTCTCTATAAAAGATACTTGTTTAGAATCCAATTTTAAGCAAAAATTTTGTGTCACCCCAAAAATTATCTTCATCAATATCTTCTTTAATTTTCAGCATTAGAGGACTAAATTACTCTTTATGGAAGCCCTTTTCTTGAAGGAAGAGTTTAGATTTGACATCATTCTCATCTTGACCAACAACCTTGTGTATGGTAACTTTTTCATTTTTCAAAACAAGGTTGTCTTCCTTTACCTTCTCACAAACCAACACCTTGTCATTAATATATGAACAAAATTCCTCTATAATGTTAGATAACATGTCTTCATTTATTGCCAAACTTGCTCATAATGACATTGAATTTTTGTTATTGTGCTTTATGACTTCTTGATGGTACTTCCAATATACATAAATTCTAAAACAACTTAGAGACTCTCATAGCTTGACCCATCCCCAAGAATGGCACAAAAAATGTAGAAAGATTTTTAATTGCAATTGAGGTTGGAATACTAGTTCACAACTTAGGGATTTTTCCTTGTCAAGCCAAGGTGAGTATACCTTATCACTAGTTCTTCCCTATTTATACTATGGTTGGTGATACTTTGATAGATTATGTTACAATATTTCTATCAGGGATCACTCTCAAATGGCATGAGAATGAGAACGATCTTGAGATTATCTTTTAATCCTATTTTACAAAACTGAAACTGAAATAAAATATTACTTCCTATTTTCTGAAATTAAAATAAAATATATTATTAAGATTTGATGGAATGCAATGCTGAATATTCAATATTGGCTAGTGTCTTCCTCTTAATTGGGCACATAGTCTTATGGAGCTCCTTTCTTTTTGTCTCCATGCTAGATAGTCATACACAACCATCCACTCCCAAACTTCCTATTCTTATTTCTCTTATTATGACAATCACTATATAGGGAATTTAATCAAACTTATATAATACTCATCCAAGAATGCATGCCTTCTTGTTGACTGGATGAAAGTAACAAGATAACAATATATAGAAAGAATTCTCAATGTGTCCTTTAATCTTCTTAGTAACCAAATAGCAAGCAGATTCAAAAGACGAACCACAACAATCTGAATGCAACAAATAAGAAGGAAGATTAGTGATTTTTGTATAACTTATAGAAGAATTGCACCATAAAAGTATAAAATCTCTCAAACTGAGAGTGATAAGTCTTTACTCTTAAAATATCCTTTTATCCTTTTTTACAGGAAAATGGTCTTCCTTTTATAAGGATAGATCAATGAAACAACATGTCCTTTGAGGAAAAGGTATGAAATAATTGATTCTAAACTAATTCCTAACTAAAAACAAGTTAAACGCACCTAAATTTTCAATGTACTCCCGATCCTTAAATATGTGTGGACTTTTGAAGTGAGATAGCTCATAGAAAACTACTTCAAGTAGAATATGTTTGTGGTCACCTTTATATGATGTAGGATCTGGTCATCATCATCAATCAGGTTCAAAGCCTTAGGAATCTCACCAATAAGTCCTTTCCAGAGCTCCTATGGTATGATGTCTCCATCTTCTCCATTTAGGACTTCTCAAAGATTCTGTACACCCTCCGTATCTAACTAGGCCACATCCTCTTCCAATTCTTCATGGTATTCTCTGTGTTTTGTTACTAATTTTTTTGCTTCTTTAGGTATCTCAGTGGTGGAAGGATCTTTCATTTTCTTGACTTTCTCATTTAGGTGCTCAGTTAACCTAACATGCTCTTGGAAAGAATGGTATGTTCCTACATATGTCTTCTAATATTCCTTTTATTAAATATCCTTGTATATTTAATTAAATAAATCAATTTGCCATTAAATCATCAAAAAAGGAATTCACTGGAAAAAAAAGAATTAAAATTTTAGAAAAGAAATCAAATGGAGATAATCCTGTAAATCAAATTAAAAATTGAAAAAAATCTCAGAAAAGCAATTAAAACAATTAAAACCTCAAAATTGAATAAAATAGAGAATAAATCAATTTTTTCTAATTTTATCTTAATTTTGGTTCAATTTCCTTTAAAACTGAGAAAAGCAACCAATCACATCAATTCACCTGGATTGTGCTTCTTGTTGGAAAATCTTAACTGCTCATCATCATTTGATCTTAGCCATTGGTTTCATTTTGAATTTTCTATAAATTCAAGCTCTCATCTCCTAATCAAGGATCCTGGAGAATATATTGTTATTATATTGTTTTTGCTCTAGGTTCATTAAGATTTTGTATTGAGAATATTGGATATTAGTTATTGCATATTTGTTAAATCATTTAGCTTAATATTTATTCATAGCTTAATCATGTTAGCCTAATATTCATTAATCTTGCATATCTTGCATTTATCTAGCTTAATCTTGCATCCATTTAGATCAATTTCGTACTCATAAAGATAAAATCCTTCATTTAGGTGTTGTCTAGTCACTAGTATTGCATATGAAAATCTGAGAGCGAGACTAAAATTCGTGTCTACTATAAGGCAATAGGTCGCTTTGTGATGGTTTATTATTCATTGTTGATTGATTTACTAACCATGCATCTAATGAATTATTTAAGTGTTGTGTATTCCAGATACAAATACGATCCACTTTTCACACACACAACAACTACTCTAGAGAGTACCAAGTATCTATACCTCAATAATTAAAGGAAAAAGATATCTAAGACATTGTGCAATAGTAATTATTGAATGAAAAACCTATCCTAACCTATCCTAACCTACACTAACCAACAAATAAGACTTAATAAAATAAATCTATTCACTGGTTCTGTGAAATATTTACCCTTTCTTAATAACTTACAAACCTTCACATGCTTATATGTAACCAAAAGGAGTTGCAATATCAATAGAAACTTAACAAACAGTTGTAATGACATTTGCAAGACATTAATAAACTCACTTAGAACTTCATTATGAAAATATATACTATTCTTTTGAAGTGGATAAGATAGTTGAAACAATTCTTCTTTAGCTACAACTACATTTTATCCTTCATGTTTAACTGCAACTTCATATTTGGGTGCAAACAAAACTTGTGATTCTTTGTTTGCCTCTTTCTCAAATAGATGTCTATTGGGACATCCTCATGAAAGAACAAATTTAGAACTCTCCCTGGTGTTTTTGTGTTGATGAATTGCCTCTTTATCCTCTTCCTGATCAGTAAACACCAATTTGTGTGACTTATTTGATAGAGACATAAAACGTTCTGCACTTTGCTCTTGCTGCTCATGATTTTTCTCTATAAAAGATAATTGTTTAGAATCCAATTTTAATGAAAAATTTTGTGTCCCCACCAAAATTATCTTCATCAATATCTTCTTTAATTTTCAGCATTAGAGGACTAAATTACTCTTTATGGAAGCCCTTTTCTTGAAGGAAGAGTTTAGATTTGACATCATTCTCATCTTGACCAACAACCTTGTGTATGGTAACTTTTTCATTTTTCAAAACAAGGTTGTCTTCCTTTACCTTCTCACAAACCAACACCTTGTCATCAATACATGAACAAAATTCCTCTATAATGTTAGATAACATGTCTTCATTTATTGCCAAACTTGCTCATAATGACATTGACTTTTTGTTATTGTGCTTTATGACTTCTTGATGGTACTTCCAATATGCATAAATTCTAAAACAAATTAGAGACTCTCATAGCTTGACCCATCCCCAACAATGACACAAAAAATGTAGAGAGATTTTAAATTGCAATTGAGGTTGGAATACTAGTTCACAACTTAGGGATTTTTATCCACACCAAGCAACCCTTCATGAACTAGAAGCTACATTTAAATGTCAAACTAGGGACATGAACTTAAATGATTCAGAAATATATATATATATATACACTATGGAAGCCTTCTAAGCTATTTGATCAATTGTGTATAGAAAATAAACAAAACAATAAACTGAATTTAAAGTACAATAATGTTAGAAATAAAACTAAGTACACAGTAGTGACTACAGGCAGACTAGTTATTGCAACAATAGTGGATGTTGACAAACAATATGATAAAATAAAACCTACCATAACTAACTCACTAATAAAATTAAAGAATAATGAATAATAGTCTAAACTACTAAAAATTTAAACTATGGTGGAGTGACAGTTCCTCAAGTGGCCCTTGCTTGAGTTGCTACAATCTTAGTCATTAGCATTCCATCTTCAATAAACAAGCTTCATTGCTAATGTTGGAGCTCAAAATCACTAGTTTGATGATCCCTAAGAGTATGCCACTTTCTATGATTAAGATCAACAATTGATTTGGGCCAACTACTGGAATGATCAATTTGATCTTAATTCCCTTCACATCTGGCCTTGTCAAGCCAAGGCGAGTATACCTTATCACTAGTTCTTCCCTATTTATACTATGGTTGGTGATACTTTGATAGATTATGTTATAATATTTCTATTAGGGATCACTCTCAAATGGCATGAGAATGAGAATGATCTTGAGATTATCTTTTAATCCTACTTTGCAAAACTGAAACTGAAATAAAATATTACTTCCTATTTTCTGAAATTAAAATAAAATATCTTATTAAGATTTGATGGAATGCAATGCTGAATATTCAATATTGGCTAGTGTCTTCCTCTTAATTGGGCACATAGTCTTATGGAGCTCCTTTCTTTTTGTTTCCATGCTAGATAGTCCTACACAACCATCCACTCCCAACCTTCCTATTCTTATTTCTCTTATTGTGACAATCACTATATAAGGAATTTAATCAAACTTATATAATACTCATCCAAGAATGTATGCCTTCTTGTTGACTGGATGAAAGTAACAAGATAACAATATATAGAAAGAATTCTCAATGCGGCCTTTAATCTTCTTAGTAACCAAATAACAAGCAGATTCAGAATATGAACCACAACAATCTGAATGCAACAAATAAGAAGAAAGATTAGTGATTTTTGTATTACTTATAGAAGAATTGCACCATAAAAGTATAAAATCTCTCAAACTGAGAGTGATAAGTCTTTACTCTTAAAATATCCTTTTATCCTTTTTTTACAGGAAAATGGTCTTCCTTTTATAAGGATAGATCAATGAAACAACATGTCCTTTGAGGAAAAGGTATGAAATAACTGATTCTAAACTAATTTCTAACTAAAAACAGGTTAAATGCACCTAAATTTTCAATGTACTCCCGATCCTTAAATATGTGTGGACTTTTGAAATGAGATACCTCATAGAAAACTATTTCAAGTAGAATATGTTTGTGGTCACCTTTATATGATGTAGGATCTGGTCATCATCATCGATCAGGTTCAAAGCCTTAGGAATCTCACCAATAAGTCCTTTCCAGAGCTCCTATGGTATGATGTCTCCATCTTCTCCATTTAGGACTTCTGGAAGATTCTCTACACCCTCCATATCTAATTGGGCCACATCCTCTTCCAATTCTTCATGGTATTCTATGTGTTTTGTTACTAAATTTTTTGCTTCCTTAGGTATCTCAGTGGTGGAAGGATCTTTCATTTTCTTGACTTTCTCATTTAGGTGCTCAGTTAACCTAACATGCTCTTGGAAAGAATGGTATCTTCCTACATATGTCTTCTAATATTCATCAGCATGAAGCATCGTCTCTCTATGTCTATGTATGAGAAAATCAACCATCATATTATACACAAATGTCTTTTTCTTTCAATTTCTTTTCCTTCTTCTCAAATTTCTCTACTTTGTATTTCCAATAGTTGGTGTCGTACAAGGCAATATATATTTGTTGTTCACGCTCATATGAGAACTCCTCCTATAAGATTGATTTTATCCTCTCTTCAAGTTGTAGCTAGAGTTCTTCTAGCTTTTCGAACTTGGCCTTTTATATGTCTCTTTCTCTTTTAACATGTTTCATTTGATCCATGTTTAACTGAGCAACATTAACATTTAGGTCTGGTGTTTCCAAAGGGTTAGTTTCTCCCACTTTCAACACCATTAAATGTCGAAAAACTTTATTAGTTTCTACTAGAATCCACATTTTATTTTTTTGATATAGGGCCCACTACAAAAGATTCTCCTCCTTAGGGTGAAAACCTAATCTTGAATATACGTAGTCTACATCATGAGGAACCAATATCTTTTCATTGCAGATACTTTTAACAAAGCTATCAGATAACATAGTTCAGCTCATGTTCCATCTTGGTACAAAGAGTACTCCTACTTCCTGCAACAATTGTCTTCTAATTTTAGGGATAACAGAGGTAATCTCATGATCCACATCATGTTGAATCTTAGCAAGATGTTCAAGTTCATTCTTAGAACTAATTTCTCCAACTTTTTTCCTGCATAACTTGCCTTTATATCTATATAGGAAAGTTTTGAACTCTTGAGAATGAATAAAGTCATCATTAGAATCAAACTTCTCTCTTACAGGCAATCAGACATCTTCCCTGTCATCCTCATCTTCTACCTCTACTATTTCTTTCTCCCAAGGAATATGAGATGGGGCCTATTCTCTGACATCTCCAATGTCACTCTGAAATAAAGGGGAGGGTTGTGGCAATGTGTACATGAGAGGTGTGTTTTCTTGTGCTTTGCTCCTTAAGATCTTCCCTTCATCCTTTTCAAACACACTTGGACAAACCCCTTCTATAATATCATCTAAGTGAGAAATCTTCTCATTGGCACATACAGTTTGGTCTTGAATGCTATTATAAGAATTATCTTGTAATAATTCATGGCTTCTTCTCCACTCTTCTGCCTTGCAGACCTTATCGTAGGCCTCTAACTTATCCATAGCTAGTCCTTTGTCCAAACTCCTAATCAAGTCATCACTTTCTAGTAGTGCATGCTCATAAGGATGCAACTTTTGCATATGGTTTGCAGAAATAATAAATCCTTCAAGTTCAAATTTCACCCTCAACTCTATTGGTGTCATGTCATAATAGGCCAATTTATCTTTAACCAACTCATAACCTTTAGTAGAAAATATTATAAATTCACAAAAAGACAAATAGCCTAGCATAAGGGATTATTTTCCATGCATCCCCAAATAGGTGTAGCTTAATTCATCTAGTTATCTCAAAGTTTCCAAATAAGCTAATCCTATTTGGTATATTTTTTGGCAATAGAAAAGGAGAACCCTCAAATCCAAATACCCTGATCTTGGTGTAGTCACTGAGTGCATAATAATATCCTCAATTATGGTTAATTGTTGGCTTCTCATGAAAGTATTTGGCTCTCAAAAACTTATTTATTTTAGGTGACAAAGTATGGGTACAAGGATGACCAAGAAGATGAACCATGGGCTTAACAAAGTATTCTTCAAAGCACAAGTATTGAGACCATGGGTATCTTTGACCCCACGCAGCTTGTCCACATTTGGGCTGGTCTCCTCAAACTTTGTTTGCCATATTCTATGACTCTGAGATTGTTAGACCATAAATTATTTTTGTGTCCTACATATAATAACATGTGCATCAATACAAAATAATTTTTGAAATGCATTTCTTGAGAGTCGCCTTTTAATCTCTCCAAACCATGAGTTATCTGATCATGCATTATGAATTATAGAGTGCAGTACTATCATTTTACTTGTTCTTCAGTGACAATAAAAAATGGTCTTTGTTTGGAGGTTATAACGTTTTATTGAACCGTTGGATTTAAACAAATTTTTTATATGTTGTTTCAAACTAAGTTTTCTACATTGTCATTTCTATTTTTTCGGGCTAGAAAGTTATGAATGACAAAGTGTAGTACTATCAAAACTATCATAACTAGGATAATCATAAAGAATGGAAATTCTTGTTAGATTAGGTTAATTTACTATTTGGATGCTAGAATTTTCTTTTGATGATTTTTTAATGTTATTTTGGCAACAAATTTTGGGCTTTTAATGTTTGCAGGTTCGCTTGACAAAGAATTCAATCATTAAACATATGCTTGCCAAAGATTACAAACTTGAACTACTGATATCTTTCTTTTTTGGGTTGCCTCCATAGATACAAACAAACATTCCATCTTCTTAATATTTTTAGGAACACTTCAATTTCTATAAGGGAAAGAACTTTGTTTTATGTGTTTTTTGGGAAAAATCTAGAGTAGGAGAGTATGCTCTTGTCCATTCTGACAATCTGAAATCCAGACATTGAGGTTTTTTCTATTAGAGTTTGAGATCTGTTGATACCTTTAGAGTGCATGCCTCCCGAGAATCCTGGTGAGAAGGAACGATCCAAGTGAGTCCGGTCAAAGCTAGGAATCCAACTCACTATAATAAAACACTTCTAGGGTGAAAGTCCCAAGAGATAGAATAATTGGTGGCATTGCTTCATTTATGAGGAGTGTCTCATGTTGAGCATCCTGTAGGGCCTCATGGTCTAAATAATGCTTGTGTGACTACATGGTTTCAACATCATGTTGGGTTTTGTATCTAAATCACGCTTGCATGATAGTCAGATGGTCCTTCCAAATGTAACCCTTACTAAGAACTATAAGATAGAGGCTATCGAATTCACTTCTGAAAGGGGGATAATCTTTGTGCAAGAGAGATAGTAACTCTCCCAAGACACTTTCCATATCGTGCCCCTATTAGAATTTGGAGTCAGCTAATACGACATTGAGAATCCATTGCGTGAGAATCAACAGTCGTATTCTGATTAGCTATTGGGTGTGTACCTAAGTCTGCAAACAAAGTTTTTCTTCTCTAAGCCAACTTATGTAGGGTTCGCGTGTTGTGTTTGAAAGTCATTATACATCTTGCATATTTAGGGTGTTTTCATCCCTGAAACTGAAACTAAAATACTGAAACTAGAGAAAACAAATCAACAACTCAGTGATCAAAACTTAGTCTTAGTCCAAAAACTGGTCTCTATCAGTCATCAAAAACTCAGTCCTTATCAAAAACAGGTCTTCATTAGTCATTGAAACTCTATCTATTAGAATCTCATCCGTGTCCAATACTTTGTCGTATGCGTCTGCTGAATTATCATACACGACTTCATTGATCCTCTCAGTTCATCGTCTAGCTCTTTATAAAATGTCATAGAAGGTCGAAAAATTATCGTTTGGTCCTTGACATATTGTCGTACAAATACAACTCATACTCAATAGATTGTCATCTAGAGGCCACCAAACTGTCATATGAGTTTAGGCAGCAACTCATATGAGGAATTGTCTTTATTGTTTGAGAGCTGATAAACTGTTGCCTGGGTCTGTAAACTCTATCGTACAAATTCCTGACTTTGTCAGTCCAGAACAATAAAACTTGCCTAAATCAGTCGACAGTGAGCATAAAACTAGTCATCATTATTCTGAACCCTTGCTATTGTGTTGCATGATTTTGTCGATGATCTGTCAGCTAGTTCAATCAACTACTTATAAAATCTAAGTTACTTAGATCACGTCCTTTACAAGGGAGATCTTTCTTGAAACCTGACTAAATATTTGTTACTTCTCTTAATTAATACGTTAAACTTGTAACTAGGTCTAATTTAATCTTGACTTCTGCATCACATCTAGCTCTTGGTCCCGTCGGTTATAAATGCCTGTTCAAACTAGAAGCTCTTCTAAAACTTATGACAAAAGTAAGAAGCCCATGGCTACCTTCGCTCAACAAATTTGAGATTTCAAGAAAGAAATATATGACATTCAACCCCAACAAAAATATTCAATGACACCTCTTGAGATAAAATTTCATGATGTTAAGAATGCCAGACTTCAAGAAATGTTAAAACAATTACATAAGGTAGAACAAAAAGTAATTGAAAATCAAAAACCAAATATTATACAAGATCACAAGACATCTTCACCAAGACAAAAAGACATCTATCCCCTAGATAGACAATTTACACCTTTGGGGCAATCTATTGAGTCAGTTTTGGAAGATCTTCTTAAACACAATCTTATCATATTGCCTAACAAGACCACATGGGGATGTGAAGTTTTGAGTAATTAATGTGCATATCATAGACACAAAAAACATAATACTTCAATGTGTGTGGAATTAAAACATTAAATTCAATACCTCCTTGATGATGGTGTTATTGAAATCAAAGATCCTAAAAATTCACCTAAAGAGAAACCATATGTCATTTCCAAGCACGATCAAAATTATGAACCTGTGTCTAGCAATGGATCACATGTCGCCTCCATCTCTTCCATTATTTCTCCATCTCCTAAGGATTATCAACAAAAAACCATACCATATCCCTCAAACAATGAACCTAATGATGAAACTTTTCATGTTGACCCTCAAGGGCTATCTCAAGGGCCATCCCATCCAATGGTTGAAAAAGATCCTATCTCCCTAGAATCCCATGAGGATCCCATTATAATTTTCCATTTCTTCCAAGATTATCCCCTTCCATTTTAAGAGAAAATCATCCTTCCTAAGCAAGATCATGATGCCTCTTCCACCTTTTCAAATGATCCTATTCAAAATGAAGAGTCAAACAACCTTTCTACTCTATCCAATGGTCCTCTTGGCTATCAAGATAAAATTATACCTTCATCTACTTGTCATAATCCTCCATGTTCACCTCAAGGATCCGTTATGCCTACAAAGCCCTCTCATGATCCTACAAATCAAAATATTTATAAACGTAAATGGGTAGACCTTCACAAGCAAGAACCCCTCCATGTTAAAGAAACTATTAAGAGTCATGGTCTTAGTGACATTCCTCAAAATGTTGGTACCCTTAGTAAACCAAAATCCACGTACACGCCTTCCCCTTCATCTAATTCATATATTTTAGGACCCTATATTCCTCCATCCCTTGTGCAAGATCAACAAAGGCGTACATCTTTGCATACCTTCCATCCATCTACAAAGACACAAAGGATCACTAAGAAAAAGAAAGAAAAATCAAAAGCTATATGGGTTCCTAAGGCACTTGTAGAAGTAGTGCACTCCAAGAAACTACAAAATCATGAAAAATCAGAAACCATGTGGATCCCTAAGCATTTCCTTAAAGCACAACAGTCTAAAGAAAAATCTTAATCAATATCCAAGACTGTTGTTCCTCAATCCAAACCTTCCAAATCTATTTCTCCATCACCTCCTTCATCCATTTTTGATCCTTATGTCCCAAAATCCCTGATTTTTCCTCCATCCAAATCTCAAAATCTAAGATGCACTTTTCGTCCATCAATCCAACATCCCTCAAGATATGTGCCAATGGTGATTCTGCAAAATTTTCCATTCAATCATGCACCAAAATTTCAATATCTGGTCCATTACCCAACACCTCTTTTTCATCCTTCCATCCCCCTTATCCAATCCTTTGCATAAGACTTTACCCTACTTTCATCACCAAATCTAAAGTCTAAGGAAATCAACATTGGAGATGTTGGACATGTACACTTAGATGAGTCCTTCTTGGAAATACATCTTTATCCGGCTCTTCAAGCAAAGATAGATGAACTACCTACATAAACATTTATAACCCTATGAATAACATGCACCTTAAAAAATATTATATCTAAGGGTTGGGTTAGTTTAGCATTTGCTTTCTGAACAGCATACCATTTTATTCAAAGCTCTGCATCACATATAGTTTTTAAATGCATCACATTAGCAAAATTTATGCACTTTCGTATGGAAGCATTAATAAAACAAGGCAACTGTCCAAGCTTATCATTTTTTTTCATTGAAGAGAAACAAGGGTTGTCTCCTTTCTTAGATATTCAGACATGAAGTCCTTGAGGTCATAAGGTCATTCATTTTTCAACATTACCCTGTGACAATGCTTTACTTATGGATGGGTAGTTATTTCACTATTTGAGACTTGTTAACCAAAAATCAATCAATTGCTATATCTCAAATACATTAATAAATCTCTAATTCATTCTAGACACCTAGTTGATCATATGACTAGTGAAAAATCTAAAATTCTACTTTAGCGCCATTGAAATTGTCACACCCAAGTAGGTTTCATTACTTACAAGTTAAGGCAAAAAAAAAAAAAAGTGCTATGCCAAATATTCATCTCAAGGCAAAAGGATAAATATATATAATTGAAATATCATGCATACAAGTGCATCAAAAAGGTTGACTATGGGAACATGCTAGTAACTCCATCAGGGCTATGAACGCATGCTGGCAATGGAGCAATATTCATGAGATTATAGTCTATAACCTCATTGGAGCTCTAAAAGCTTGCTAGCAGTGAGGCTCTATTCGAGATGATTTTGAGGTTAGAATAATCCATGTAGCTAGTCATATAGGATGCTATGGATCTTTAGTGAACAGAAGAGAAGGAATTAACTCATTTGCACTCACATGGGCAAAAGAAGATCAATGTTTCAAGAATCTATGGGGAAGCTTTCCATGTCTCCATTTGTAAATCCTTGTCACTAAGTGTGTTTCAATGTTCTAAGGAACCTTAAGGATCGATTGACAGCTTATCTATGAAAGGTTTTGTACCTCCAATTCAATTGGTGTATTACAAAGTGCTATACAAACACAGTCATCCTTGTTCAAATAGGAAATACATCTTCATTATGCATATTTCATTAACATAGGTCATATCAAAAAATCATTATCTCCACATGCATTCTACAAATCATGATGTCATATAGGTCTGCATACTAGAGGCATAGCTAAGAAAATCTTTAAAAAATCATAAAATGTCCTGAACAAAATCCTAAAAAATTAAAAAAAGCACTCACAAAAAAAAAAAAAAAAACTAAAAAATCAAAGCAAGAAAGTATAGAACATCCTTCAAGCCAAATCAACCACATACAAACTCTCAAAGTCTACAATTAGACTTATCGCATGTCTTGTTAATAATTTAATCAAACTCTATCAAACATCAACATGTCTTATACAAGGAAGGGTAGAAACCAGACAGATCGGTCTTATACGAGGTACTTACTCTTTGAAGTCAGACATTGCTATCTATTATCAAATCAAAACAATGATATCGATCAATATGGCTTCTAGATTTTATCCAGATTCATCTTATCTCCTGTACTGTAAGTGTTGGATCTTCACTTTCACTTGTACATATCTTTTAGTCACTTTTGTGACATCCTAGTTCTTTTGGAACCCTCAAGGATTGAAACCGATCAATGTCCTAGTCTTAGGGTAATCAACAGATCAATTTACATGTTCTAAGAAGTATCAACTAAGTCATCTTTCTATCAGTAGTACCAGGTCATCCACTCTAGACAGGCACTTGTCTCCTAACTAATGAAGAGTTTTATCACTAAGTAAACAAGAAAAACAAGAATATTGAAAATAATCACTAAATTGTTTGAGAAATGATTGACATTTTCTTTGTGTGTTGTCTTTTAAATTGGTTTTCGATTATTATTCCCTTTGAGTAACTCGAGGAAGTCTATCCTGACTAAGAGAAGCAAGGATTGGGGGCATAATATTTTTCTTTGTTTTCTACTTGTAAGAATGAATCCAATGATCTGGAAACATCTAATTAGTTGGGTGTCTGTGATAAGTGCCTTCACATCAAGTTGAAATCACCATACATACCTCGACTCCACTTATTTGTATGCTAGAGTCATTTCTTTGTCTGTTTAAGGGAATTTATTTAATGTACAATTTGGATGCATCCGTAATCTATCCAAGAATATGAAATGTAAAAATGATCATTGTGGAGAAGATAATTAATATTGTATATGAAAATAAAGGAACTCTATTTTGCATTCTGTATTTGTAAAACACTTAATGATGAAAATTAAGCATACCAAATCCAGTGACTAGGTATAGGTTGCATTCATTCTAAATTTTATGCATTTCAAGTGATTTCAGCATGATAACAATGATCTCTTTATCTATTGAATGAGAGTCTAAAGCAATCATCATTTCTCAGCTAAGTGGTCTCTTTTTCATCATAATTTCTTCGATCTATTACTTGTAAATTGAGATGTTAGCTACATACATGAGCATCTTATATAGATCCATACATTTCATTACATACGTATTTGCATTCATATTATTGCATAAAAAAAATAAACATTTGCATTACTAGTTACTCATTTTTGTCATCCATTTGCATATGAAAAAGAAACAAAAAAAAAACATCCACTTTCATCGGCATTCCATACATCCATACTAAAAATATATACAAAGATATAGAATAAAGCATATAGAAAAAACATCTCATAATCAATCAACACAAGTACGATGAAATCAAATCAAGAGCTCATATATATCATCATAATCTCAGTGTCTCAGAGTACAAATGTTATCAACTATCATATACAATGTCTCATTAGAGCAAGAATCATATAAGCTGATGGTATGATGAAAGAATAAGTATTCAGTCAACTACTGAGAGGGGGGGGGGGTGAATCAGTAGATAGAAAAATTGATACAAACTTCACCAATCTCAAAAATCAATCTCTCAAAGTAAACCTAGAATTAATAATATAATACCTTTGTCAAGATAAAAACTCATAAGATAAACCAGTTGAATGTTACCACAAATTAACAGTAAAGAACTTCTTCATTTCTCAATGCTTCTGGTTATCATGACTTACCAAAGTAGTTAAGTAGTTAAGTAAATCAACCATGAAAACATAACCACAAAAACATTCACCACTTAACACAAATATTTTTGATGTGGAAACCCAAATAGGTAAAAACCACAGTGAGATGAGACTCACAAGATAACTATCTCAACTCTTCTGAAGTTCTCCATGTTAGGATCCTAGCCTGTTAAATCTTTACAAAAGTCCCATTAAGAACTGATCCTGTTAGGAATCACCTGGTTAAGGGATCGACTACAAATGCCTTATTAGAAGCAATACCATGTAAGGAGTAACCTTGGTAGAGGATTTGAAAATCTAAGCTAATGGATTACCTTGTTAGAGCTTACCCGGTTAGGGGATTTCAATTCTACTATAATTGTTAGAAAACAATAGGAGTTTGCTGATCTATTTGAATAGCACTACACCTGGTTGATCAGATCCATTTCATGCTCCTATCTACCTTTACTCAAACTATAGATACATCATCCAGTTTGGCAACCACACACTCAATTGATCTGTGTGCACTCTTTGCCAACTCATTAAACTAAACAACTTCATCGACCTTATAAACAAATCAATCAGGTCAGTAACACAATAAAAAACCTAATTCTCATAGAGATTACAAACAAATCGGTTCAAGTATGACTGCTAGATTACATAGCAATCTTTGCACATCAATCAAGAAAACCTTGATCGCTCCTTGATCACCACTTCATCAAAATTCATAACTCATTATGCACTTTGCATTAGATGCAATACATTTTCTCATTCCCTAGACAAAAACCGTTACAACAACTCACCAATATCTCTTTGGAATTATCTTTATATAGTAACCATACATGTGATAATCATTACTGCTCATTATTAGATCATAAACCAATATAACCAATTCACCAAACTTAATCAGTTAGGGTTTATAAAAAACAACCGATAGGGTTTACTGGTTACATCAATAGATGAGGTTTACATCGGTTACCAAATCACTCCACAAATTCTTCCTACTGGTTACAGAAATAATATTAACAACAATATAAATAATATCATTACCGGTTAATTGACATCAATGACAACATAACATATCACCAATGCAATATTTATGCAAATGCCAACAATCTCTCCCTTTGGCATTAATGGCAATACAAATATCAATACCATTGATTGCTGCGTGATTGTGAATAGGAATCCTAGTTTACATTACCAAGTATTTATATGCTCTCCATGTCTTCATCTTGTCACTAGTTCTTCTTCCCATAATCACATAATTCTTCTCCCCCGTTGATAGAAATGCCAAATTAAAAGTAAAACATGCAATGTCAAAATTCACTGTGCATCATCAACAATCTGCAACTTGATGCTCCCCATGTGGAATAAATCAACTTCTACACCAATCCTTCTATAAAATTATGCAAGTAGCCCCAGGACTGATGTAATCTACATCATACTTAACTGACTTCATGAAGAGAAACAACCCCTAACTGACTTCTAAGATACTTAAAAGTAGTCTTAGGTAGAGGTTTAGTAAAAATATCTGCAAGCTTCTCCTTGGTAGAAACATGCTCTAAGATCACATCTTTACTATGTACTTTTTCCCTCAAGAAATGATACTTCAATTCAATATGACTGGTTTGTGCGTACGAAACAGTGTTCTTGGAAATATTTATGGCACTTGTGTTATCACATAAAACCATTATAGGTTCTGAAATCTTCATCTTAAAACCTTCCAAAATGTGCCTCATCCATATAGCCTATGTACAATCCATGTAAACTACAACATACTCAACTTTAGCAATTGATTGTGAAGTACAACTCTTCTTTTTACTACTCCATGAAACAAGTCTTCCTCCAAGAAAAAATGCTCCACCGGTTGTTCCTTTCTGGTAATCAACATTTCCTGCCCAATCTGCATGTGTGTACACCTTCAAGTCAAAATTTTCTCCATATGGATACCATAACCCATAATTAACAATACCTTTTAGATATCTAAAAGTTCTCTTGGTTGCTATCAGATGCGTTTCCTTAGGATTCTTCTGGAATCTAGCAACTATGCCAACTACATGAGCTATGTCCGGTCTATTGTGAACAACATAGTGCAATTTCCCAATCATTGACCTCTATTCCTTCTCATCAACATATTTGGACTCATCTTCCTTAGACAACTTACAACCTGTAACCATAGGTGTCCCAACTAGTTTATAGTCACTCATGCCAAATGTCTTCAAGACCTCTTTCACATACTTAGACTATGTGAGGAAAATACCATTCTTTATTTGTTGTATTTGCAAGCCTATGAAATTTTTTATTTCTCCCACTAAAGACATTTCAAACTCATTTTTTATTTCATCTGTAAAATTGTTTCTCATGTCATCATTACCTCCAAATATGATATCATCAACAAATACTTCACTAACTACTATTTTATCTCCTTCAGATTTGAGATATATGTTACTATTATCATTGGTTCTCAGAAAGCCTATCTTCATCAGATGTGTATGAAGCCTTTCATACCATGCTCTCGGTGCCTTCTTTAATCCATATAAATATTTATGCAATCTTCATAACTTGTCTTTCTTACCAGTCAGAGCATAACCATCTGGCTGCTCAATGTATACTTCTTCTAATATCCCATTCAAAAATGTTGACTTAATATCCATCTGGTATACCTTGAATTTCTTGTGTGCTGCAAATGCAAGTAAAGTTTTGACACCTTCCAGTCTTGCCACCAGCGCAAAAGTCACCATATTCTTCTCCTTCCTCTTGTGAATAATCTTTACAAGCCAACCTAGCTTTGTTGTGAACTACAACACCATCTTCATTCAACTTGTTCCTAAATACCCACTTAGTACCTATCACATTTTTATTTACTGGTCAAGATACTAGGGTCCATGTGTTGTTCTTCTCAATTTGATCTAATTCCTCCTTCATAGATTTAACCCAATGATCATCACCAAATGCTTCTTTAGCAGTACTTGGTTCAATAGTTGAGATCATGCAAGAATTCTCTGTGATTCTTCTTCTCGTTAGTACTCCAGCAGCCTTATCCCAAATAAGTTGCTCAGGATTGTGATTTAGTCTCACATATCTTGGAATAATATGATAATTATCTTTAGGTTTAGCTTCTTCACTATCATCATCTTCTTCTGAGTTTATCTATTCCGGTTGAACTGATACACTAGTATTTGCTTTGCTAGTTTCAGATTTCATAGTTTTTATTTCCAAAAGAAATGCAAGGATCTTCATCCTTTTTCTCTGAACTAGTTTCCTCTGAGACTTCAGGGTATTCATCTACTCGAACATCAACACTCTCAAAAATTCTCTGTGTCTGGTTGTTAAAACACTTGTAGGCCTTACTCTTTGTGGAATAGCCAAGAAATATACCTTCATCACTTTTAGCCTCAAATTTGCTAATATAATCACCTCTCTTAATAAAACATTTTCTTCCAAATATTCTAAAATAACTAACATCAGGTGATCTTCCATACCAATATTCATAAGGAGTCTTGTCCTTGCCTCTCTTTACCAGAATCTGGTTCATAGTGTAGACAGTTGTGCTGACAACTTCTCTCTGGAAAGATTTCGCTACACCTCCTTGTATCAACATTGTCCTAGCAACTTCAACAACTGACCAGTTGTTTCTCTCTGCGATACCATTTTTCTATGGTGTCCTTGGTGTAGATAGTTGTCCTTTGATACCATTTTCTTCACAATATCTAGTGAATTCCTCAGAAGTAAATTCACCACCCTGATTTGTCCTTGAACACTTTATCTTCTTACTGCTCTCCTTCTCAACTAAGGCTCTAAATGCCTTGAACTTACCAAAAGCTTCAAACTTATCCTTCAAGAATGTGACCCACATCATCCTTGAGCAATCATGAGTGAAGATCATAAAATATCTGTCACCTTGAATACTTTTTGTTCTTATTGGTCCACAAGGATCTATATGAACCAAATCTAACAAATGTTTCACTGAAAAATATTTTCTCTTGAAAGTTGATGATGTCATCTTTTCCAACTGACATTCTTTGCATAGAGAATTAACCGGTTTGTCTAACTGAGGCAAACCTCTCACTGTCTTGGACTTACTCACTTTAATAATGTTATCAAAGTTTATATGACAAAATATCCTATGCCAAAGGCAACTATCATCTATCTTTGCAATAAAACAGTTGTTGACATTAGAGTTAAGGTGAAACAAGTTACCTATAGTTTTCTTCCCGATTGCAATCAATTCACCTTTATTTCCATAGATTTTGCACATACCATTTTTAAACTCCAATGGGTATCCTCTGTCATTGAGTTGTGCCACACTTAAAAGATTATGCTTTAGACCTTCAACCCAGTAGACATCATCTGCACTACTTTTTTAATTAAGAGAAATAGTTCCTTTACCTTTAACCATGTATGGTGATTCATTACCAAATCTTACAACTCTGCGATCAAATTCCTTCAGAGAAATAAATTTGCTCCGATCACCGATCATGTGATCTGAACAACCACTATCAATGATCCAATCATCAGAGTTATCAATCCTGGATACTAATGCCTTATGGTCTGATATCTCTTCTTTAATAGATACAAACACAATGTATTCATTAGCATCACCATTAGATTCCTCATCAGTGATACCACCACCAATAACAATAAGACAATCTCTTTTGCCTTTACCCTTATACTTTTCGAATTTCTCTCATTTGTGCTCATTATCACCATTAGGATAGTTAGCAGCAATGTGTGCAATCTTGTTGCATGCAAAACATTTCAAAAGTAATTTTCCTCTATATTTACTTGTACCTCTAGGCAACCGCTTGGCCAACAATGCTTCAAGCTCAACTAAAATTTCTTCATCATCAGCTTCTTTGCTGGATCTGGATTCATAACTATGATTTTTTGGCATTATAGATATGTTGCATTGGTTTTGTCATTGATGACAACACTTATCAACTCTTATCCTTCTGGAGATCCTTGGTTATGTTCACCGGCAAGTTCAATGACTTATGCATAGTCACCAGTATTTGGTTCACCAACGTGTCATATTCTTTACCAGCATTGAGGATGACTTGTTATCATCTAGAGATCACTTGGTTATGTTGAAGACATGGTTTGGATACTTGGTTTTGATGATTTGGTTATTGGGCTAATCGGGTTGACATATTTGTTGTCACCAGAAAATTGGTCTAGGTTATGGACCGACACGCGTTATCTATTCTAGATCAGCACAACACGTTATGTAGATGATTTAATCAATTAATATTGTTGTTGAGCCAACATGATGCATTGCACCTTGACTTACTTGTAATAGATCTTATTATATTGTTCTTAATAAGCCAACCTACACATTTGGTCTTAGGTTCTGGTATATATGTAAGATCTCATTTGTGAGATTAATAATGTACTAATACGGTATTGTAAGGTTGTGATATTTGGTATATGCAAATATAAGCAAAGCTACTCATGCAAACATCATTTGGAGATTCAAGGAAGGTTTGAAGAAGACAATCAGATCTTAACCAGTACTAAATCCATCATTGAAGATGCTACTTTAAGTAGTACATTATTATTGGATTTAATCATCCAATTGTAGTCAGTGTGACTCCCATCTTCTGATTGAGTAGTGAGCTCTAGGCAGCTGACCTTTCTGCACGTGCAAACCCCATTTGTAAACACATACTATCTACAGTAGTATCATTTAATTGTGTGTAAGGTTTCCCACTGTGGTTTTTTCCCTTACAAGGTTTCCATGTACAAATCTCTATGTTATGTGTTGCAGACATTGTTTCTCTTTCTGTTTCATGCATTAAGTTTCACCGATACTGTTATTAGCTGTTAATCTACTTACTGACATTAAGTTTGGTCTACATGTATTAAGTATCAAGTTTGGTTAAGTTGTATTTGGGTTAAAATTATTAGACAATTGATTCACCCCCCCCCCCCCCCCCCCTCTCAGTTGCCTCCAAGTCCTAACATGACCGACATCTCTAATTTTCCTCACAGATGGGTTAGAAACATAAGCTCTAAATACAAACTTAGATTTCTATACACTAACATCATAACCATTTAATTCAAAAGCAGTAAGCTTGCCAATGATGGAGTCAAGAGTTACCTTAGTTTTATCAATGGACTTCAGCCCCTAAATAGCTGCAACTCGGATAGTGTAGACCAGTAGCAGGGTTCTCAGTACCATATAGACCACTATGGAATCTTCCACTTTACCTCCTGCACTCTTAATTTCACTGACTATCTCTTTTATCCTTTGACCATACTGGTGGATATTCTCACCTTTAGCCATCCACATGTCATAAAACTTTCCTCTTAGACTCTCTTCTTTAGCAATCTTAACATGTTCATCACTTCTATAAATCTCTTCAAGTTTTTTCCATACCTCATATGCAGTTTCAAGACCATGAAAATCTACATACTCTACATCAGACAAAGAACTGATAATAGCCTCCAATGTTTGATGATTTTATTGTTGCTTTTTCTTCTTATCATCAGTCAACATCCTAGTAGGTGCAACATACTTAGTATTGACATGTTTCCAATACTGGCTACCCAAACTCTTGATATAAAATTTCCATTCTGTCACTCCACATCCTATAGTTCTCTCTATTAAACTTCATACCTTCCTTCTTCATCATGATTTGCAAGATCTTTACCTCAAGTTTTTAGGCTAAGACCTTAGAGGAACTGATACGCTCTGATACCAATTGATGGTATGATGAAACAATAAGTATCTAGTCAACTACTGAGAGGGGGGGTGAATCAGTAGATAGAAAAACTGATACAAACTTCACCAATCTCAAAAATCAGTCTCTCCAAGTAAACTTAGAACTAATAATATAATACCCTTGTCAAGATAAAAACTCATAAGATAAACTAGTTGACTGTTACCACAAATTAATAGTAAACAACTTCTTCATTTATCAATGCTTTCGGTTATCATGACTTATCAAAGTAGTTAAGTACTTAAGTAAATCAAACATGAAAACATAACCACAAAAATGTTTGCCACTTAACACAAATATTTTTGATGTGGAAACCCAAATAGGTAAAAACCACGATGACATGAGACTCACAAGATAACTATCTTAACTCTTTTGAAGTTCACCCTATTAGGAGCCTAGCTTGTTAAAGCTTTACAACAGTCCTGTTAAGAACTGATCCTATTAGGAATCACTCGGTTAAGGGATTGACTTCAAATGCCTTGTTAGAAGCAACACCCTGTAAGGAGTAACCTCGATAGAGGATTTGAAAATCCAAGCTAATGGATCACCTTGTTAGAGGGTTTGAATAACATCAAGCTTGTTAGAGCTTACTTTGTTAGGGGATTTCAATTCTGCTGTAATTGTTAGAAAATAATAGGAGTTTGCTAATTTTTTTGAATAGTACTACACTTTCTTGATCAGATCCATTTCATGCTCCTATCTGCCTTTACTCAAACTGGATATACATCATCCGGTTTGGCAACCACACACTCAACTGATCTATGCTCACTCTTTGCCAACTCATTAAACTAAACAACTTCATCAACCTTATAAATAAATCAATCAGGTTGGTAATACAACAAAAACCCTAATTCTCATAGAGATTACAAACAAATCGATTGAAGTATGATTGTTGGATTGCATAGAAATCTTTGCTCATCAACCAAGAAAACCTTGATCACTCCTTGATCACCGCTTCATCAAACTTAGTAACTCATTATGTTCTTTGCATTAGATGTAATATATTTTCTCATTCCATAGACAAAAACCATTACAACAACTCACCAAAATCTTTTTGGAATTATTTTAATACAATAATCATACGTGTCATAATCATTACCACTCATCATCAGATCATCAACCAATATAACCAATTCACCAAACTTAATTGGTTAGGGTTTATCAAAAACAACATGTAGGGTTTACCAGTTACATCAATAGATAAGGTTTACACTGGTTACTAGTTCACTCCACAAATTCTTCCTACTGATTATAGTAACAATATTAGCAACAATATCAACAATATCATTACCAGTTAATTGACATCAGTGATAACATAGCATATCATTAATGCAATCTTCATGAAAATGCCAACATAGGCTACAAAAATGGGGTACATAACAAAATATAGGAGATATAACAAAGCTAGCTCTCTGTCTCTCCCTCATCACCAGGTGGAGGAGGTGGTGCCTGCTGACCAACATCTGGTCTAGGTGCCCTAGCTCCCTCTGATCGAGCCATATACTGAGACTATGGAACAACTTGTTGTGCCACTGGGATCGCTACACTATAAGTTCCAACATAATAGGTTGTCTGACTCGTCTGATGTAACACCTCTCACTGGAGAGAATCACTCTTTGCTTTGACCTCAACAAGCTATCAGTCCCACTCTGCAAGATGTGTTTGCACCACTGTCAACTGTGACTACAAACTTGTCAATCAAGTCCTCATAGACCGTACTACATTCGGTACCCCCTACTCTCTCCCAGCCCCTCCGCCTCCCTCTTTGCCTCCCTCTCCACCTCCCTACTCATCCCTTTGCTGCCTCACCTACCTAGGAGTTTCTCTCTCCTCCTCACCTCCACCTTCTGATGCCTAGGTACCACTAACCTCAACCCCAACAGCCCCTAAGGATCCACTCTCCCCTCTCTGTCACTATCTAGATCCAGTTGGTACCCTGCTGCTACTAGCCCCAAGATCACCTCCTTCTCGCCTAGGTATCTCCGCTCTCTGTCCCTATACTTTCCCTCGTCCCTATCCTTGTACTTGACCTGGTACCTATACCTATGTTGGTGCCCCATCCTCAACCTCCTCTATAAGAGGTGCATGCTCTCCAGGATTTGTAAACCGAGGAAAAGGATGTCTCTGGAACCAATCTCTATATTGGGGCAATACCCCCACATCTGCTACATCCTCTTGGTAATCCCACCTCTGTCATTGTAAACCCACTACCTCCTACATGCTCAGTGCATATGATAGCCTTGGTTCCCATCATTGTCTCTCCTCCTCTCCATATCGAGCATAGGTTGTGAACTCCTGAGATATACCCTATGGTCTCCCATACTACCTCATCACCATAGATACTACAAAATGCTCAATGATAGACATTGATCGGCCAATGAGAGGTCAAGTCATGAACATGTCCTTCCTTTGAGCTCTCCTATCGTCCCACAACTCCAAACCTCTATATGGTCTCCATACTTCCACAATCAAATCATCCAGCTACCTCCTGCAATAGTCCATCTTGCCTAGAGGGGGTTGAGTAACATAACCTGAATAACAATACATAATAGGTTGGTGTGCCTCTCTCGAATCATCAACTATCGACCTGCATACAAGGATATGCTCCCATGCCCGTATCTATAAAACTAAAACACCTCGTGCCATACTCTTCCCCTCCCAAAACAGAATCTCGTGCATCTCATGGTATATATGGGCAAGAAAACATGATCCCCACCCTAGTCTCTCAGGATGATTCAAGAGCCTCTCAAGCATCCTAGCCCAACCACAAAGAAAACCCTGCTATCTTCTATTAGGCATAATAAAAAAATCAATAATACCTACTAAAATGGATGCCAGAGGGTACTACTCACCATATCTACTCATCAGATCATCCCAAGTGATGACACGCTCCAGAATGGTCTCATCATGGAATATTCGTCTCAATGCTAAAACACCTGGTCGTTGAGTAGAATCATAGTCAACCTTTTCTCTAGCAAACAAAATCCTTAGAATCCTATATACATCCTCCAGGGTAATCATCATCTCTCCAACTAGTAGATGGAAGGTGTTATGATCTGAATGGAAATGCTCGACTAAGACAACCAACATCCCATGTTTAACATGGATATCAGGCATCTAAAGAAGGTATCTGAACCCACACAAATCAATATGTTCTCTATCTGCATCTGATAAACCATGAACTAGCCTCATCGTTGATGGATATACACACCAAAATAGGATATCCGACAACCAAATCTACAAAATCAAACATACAAATTTTCAACATGTGATCCAAATTGCGTTAAAAATGCTCGCAAATCCAAATATACAAAATGCCAAATCAAAAATTCATGTTTAGACCCTAAAAAATGCTTGTTGTTTTTCATATGAGTTTTCACCAGACAAGTAGAAACTCGCACGAGTAAAGATTACACTCTACATGAGTAAAAATCCCCATACGATAAAACATATATTGTCGCACAATACAATAGTCACTCAAGAACAAACTCGTATAAATCATGGGATGAGATCAGACAAAAAACCTTATATGACCATACAACAAAACACTAAAGGGACAGTTTATCATATGAGAAAGGATGTCTCAGCGCACGACAAAACGAGGCAAATGACTTCAAACGCAAATAAAATGCAAAAAAAATTAACAAAAAATCAAAATTTAAGAAATGCAAAGGTCTAAGATTGATCACTTACCGCTGGGTCATAGTTTCACAGTCGATTATGACGTCTCTGGCACTCATATCGATGCTCCTGGATTGGAATAGCTATTTTTCTTTGCAGAGGAATTTTTAAATTTCAAACTTTGGGAGATGAAAATGAATTGAAAATGACACGTGGACCCCTTATATAGCCTAAACCCTAATTTTTAACTTGCTCTGTTTGGCGTGAAAACTGCACCCTTTCTTAATTTGACCATCCTAATTCAATTTTTGGGATCAAAATCAAAATTCGAGATCATCTTTCTAGTCAATTTCACAACTATGACCACTTAGCACTTTCATCCTCAAGTGAATTTTTGAATCATTTTGTGCTCAATTTTAAATCTCAATTTAATTCTCAAAACAACTCTGATTTTAATCTCCAACATCAATCTTCATGCTCAAATAATTATCATCGCTAAAAATTACCTTAAATCATTGTACCCTCGTTATCTTTCAATTTCTCTCCCGAGGGGGCATAGTCATAACATCTTTTCAGTGATCATCATCATCAAAAGTCAACAAATTTTTTGGATTATCTTCATCTAAATTCAAGCAAAAATCTTTTCACCCAAAGAAAATCAATTAAACCTAGTTACTAGGGGAATCTTAACTAAATCACGTTCTATCAAGTTGAGAGTCTTCGATGTCAAATAAAGAAAACTCCACGGGCATATCAATCTTTGTGCTTATCTAAATAAATCTCCAATTTGATGTTCAGTTCCAATCACATCAAATGAAGCTGGACATTCTCTCTTGCTAATCGGTTCTTGTTCAATCAAGTTCGGAATCGGTTTTTATCAATTTTCTCAGTCGGTTCTTGTTCAATCAAGTTTAGAATCATTTTTTCTTTTTCTTTGCTCTATCTAGTTCAATCAAGTTCTAGATTTATGCTTGTTTATTGATCGATCAAGTTCAAGAACTGTATCTGACTCTTTGTCGATTCTTGTTCAATCAAGTTCAGGATCAGTATCACTTTAATCAACTCTGTTCAGTTTCATCAATTCAAATCAAGCTGAATATCTCTCTGCATCAGTTTGTGATCCATCAAGTTCATAACTGATTTCTCTCTTTGACATCAAATTTTATTTGAATCAATGCACTGCTCGCACATCAATTCAAGACAGGCAAATGAAATACCCTAAAAATGGTCACCTAAAATCATAGGCCCCCTACTCTCAATTTCATCACCAAGGTCCTAACCAAAGGCAATTCAAATTAATCTTGAGCACACAATTAATTTGTTAAATCATCAATGTCACATGGCAAATTAATCACTCTGAATTAATTAAATAATTGGATCATTTCAAATAAATCATTTTAAAACAATTATACTATTTATTTTATTAAATATCCTAGTATATTTAATTAAATAAATCAATTTGCCATTAAATCATCAAAAAAGGAATTAATTGGAAAAAAAGAATTAAAAATTGAGAAAAGAAGTCAAATGGAGATAATCTTGAAAATCAAATTAAAAATTGAAAAAAATCTCAGAAAAGCAATTAAAACAATTAAATCTCAAAATTGAATAAAATAGAGAATAAATCAGTTTTTTCTCATTTTATCTTAATTTTAGTTCAGTTTCCTTTAAAATTGAGAAAAGAAGCCAATCACATCAATTCACTTGGATTGTGCTTCTTCTTGGAAAATCTTGACCGCTCATCATCATTTGATCTTAGTTGTTGGTTTCTTTCTGAATTTTCTATAAATGCAGGCTCTCATGTCCTAATCAAGGATCCTGGAGAATATATTGTAATTTTTTTTTTTTTTCTCTAGGTTCATTAAGATTTTGTATTGAGAATATTTGCATATTAGCAAATGCATATTTGTTAAATCATTTAGCTTAATATTTATTCATAGCTTAATCATGTTAACCTAATATTCATTAATCTTGCATATCTTGCATTTATCTAGCTTAATCTTGCATCCATTTAGCTCAATTTCATACATTTATAGATAAAATCCTTCATTTAGGTGTTGTCTAGTCACTGGTATTGTATATAAAAAATTGAGAGCAAGACTAAAACTCACATCTTCTAGAAGGCAATAGGTCACTTTGTGATGGTTTATTATTCATTGTTGATTGATTTACTAACCATGCATCTAATGACTTATTGAAGTGTTGTGTATTCCAGATACAAATACGATCCACTTTTCACACACACAACAACTACTCTAGAGAGCACCAAGTATCTATACTACAATAATTAAAGGAAAAAGACATCTAAGACATTGTGCAAGAGAACTTATTGAATGAGAAACCTATCCTAACCTACACTAACCAACAAATAAGACTTAATAAAATAAAGCTATTCATTGGTTCTGTGAAACATTTACCCTTTCTTATCAACTTACAAAGCTTCACATGCTTATATGCAACCAAAAGGAGTTGCAATATCAATAGAAACTTAACAAACAGTTGTAATGACATTTGAAAGACATTAATAAACTCACTTAGAACTTCATTATGAAAATATATATTATTGTTTTGAAGTGGATAAGATAGTTGAAACAATTCTTCTTTAGCTACAACTACATTTTAACCTTCATGTTTAACTGCAACTTCATATTTGGGTGCAAACAAAAACTTGTGATCGTTTGTTTGCCTCTTTCTCAAATAGATGTCTAATGGGACATCCTTGTGGAAGCACAAATTTATAAATCTCCTTCATGTTTTTGTGTTGATGCACTACCTCTTTGTCCTCTTCCTGATCTGTAAACACTAATTTGTGTGACTTATTTGATAGGGACATAGAAATTTCTGCACTTTGCTCTTGTTGCTCATGATTTTTCTCTATAAAATATACTTGTTTAGAATCCAATTTTAAGAAAAAAATTTGTGTCACCACAAAAATTATCTTCATCGGTATCTTCTTTACTTTTCAGTATTAGAGGACTAAATTCTGCTTTATGGAAGCTCTTTTCTTGAAAGAAGGGTTTAGATTTGACATCACTCTCATCTTGACCAACAACTTTTTGTATGGTAACTTTTTTCATTTTTCAAAACAAGGTTGTCTTCATTTACCTTCTCACAAACCAACAACTTGTCATCAATAAATGAACAAAATTCCTCTATAATGTTAGATAACATGTCTTCATTTATTGCCAAACTTGCTCCTAATGACATTGACTATTGACTATTGTTCTTTATTGACTTGTTGATGGTACTTCCAATATGTATAAATTCTAAAAAAACTTAGAGACTCTCATAGCTTGACCCATCCCCAACAATGGCATGAAAAAATGTAGAGAGCCTTTTAATTGCAATTGAGGTTGGAATACTAATTCACAACTCAGGGATTTTTATCCACACCAAGCAACATTTCATGAACTAGAAGCTACATTTAAATGTCAAACTAGGGACATGAACCTGAAATGAGTCAGCAATATATATATGCACTATGGAAGCCTTCTAAGCTATTTGATCAATTGTGTATAGAAAATAAACTCAAAAGAATCAACTGAATTGAAAGAACAATAATGTTAACAATAAAACTAACTACATAGTAGTGGCTAGAGGTAGACTAGTTATTGGAACAGCAGTTGTTGCTCACTAACAATATGATAAAATAAAACCTATCATAGCCAACTCAATAATAAAATTTAATAATAATGAATAATAGTCTAAACTACTAAAAATTTAAACAATGATGGAATCACAGTTCCTCAAGTGGCCCTTTCTTGAGTTTCTACAATCTTAGTCATTAGCATTCCATCTTCAATAAAAAGGCTTCATTGCTCATGTTGGAGCTCAAAATCACTAGTTTTATGATCCTTAAGAGTATTCCACTTTCTATGATTAAGATGAACAATTGATTTGAGCCAACTACTAGAATGATCAATTTGATCTTAATTCCCTTCACTTCTAGTCAGGCGGGTATACCTTATCACCAGTTCTTCCCTTTTTATGCTATGGTTGGTGATACTTAGATAGATTATGTTACAATATTTTTATCAGGGATCACTCTCAAATGGCATGAGAATGAGAATGATCTTGAGCTTATCTTTTACTCCTACTTTGCAAAACTAAAACTGAAATAAAATATTAATTCCTATTTTGCGAAATTAAAATGAAATATCTTATTAAGAATTGATGGAATGCAATATTGAATATTGAATATTGGCTAGTGTCTTCCTCTTAATTAGGCACAAAGTATTATGGAGCTCGTCATGCCCAAACTTTTGGGCGCAAGCGGAATACATTTTTTTTTAAATACTTAACCTAGTACAACTAACTTATTAAAATAATGCAAAACTATTTTAGTCTTAACTATGTTTTTGGAGTGAATCTAACCACTAAGCCAATTTGGCAAAGTAAAACATCTAAGTTAAAAGCGGATTATAATTCTCCAACAAAATTAATACTATCTTCCATTAATGAATAATTGAACTCACTTAGCCAATGATCTCAAAATTAATTGATTAATAATCTCTTATAGTTCTTTAATTACCTAGGGTCTAAATAAATTTTGTCCTAGTTATTAGATTAAACAAACCTATTAAATAAAATTTCCATAAATTAAAATACCTTATAATTTAAAAGGGGCCAACTTGACCCTACATATATCATTTAATTTTCCCCAAGGATTTATCCTTCCAAAGAGTTTAAAACCTCCTTATTAAAATGCTTCTACATTTATTTAATAATTTAAAAGTGCATTAATTATTTTACAAATAACTATTTTGATTCCATATAAATATAGAATTTAATTACATATATATATATATATGTGTGTGTGTGTGTGTGTGTGTGTGTGTGTGTTGATAAGACATATATATATATATATATATATTTATATATCTAACAAGTGTGAGGGAATGCAAACAAAATATATTCACACACATTTATAAATATATATATACATATGTGTGTGTGTGTGTGTGTGTGTGTGTGTTTATACCCAAGGATTAATGGAGCTCTCTTTTCTTTTATTTCTTTATTTTCTTATTACCTCACATATTCTTTTCTTTTATTCCTATTTGTATTTGCCCTAACCCGAAATTAGGGTTAGGGCATGTGTGTGACAACATAATATTCTTTTTTTTTGTGTGTGTGTTTTGTGTGTGTGTGAAGCTTCTCTTTTCTTTTTCTTTTTTGTGTGTGTACAGGTGCAGGCGCGGTGGCCCGAGTCCCATTTCTCAGTGGAGCCGAAGGGGGAAGTGGCGGAGGAGGCCGAACAGACAGAGCAAGTGGGAGAAGGAAAACGGAGGAGGTGGCGGTTCCCACAGGGCTGCACCCGTAGGCTGGGGACAGCTGCAGCCTGTGGACGTCGCCGCCCACAGCTGTGGCTCCCGCAACTTGTGGACGTCGCCGCCCATAGCTGTGGGCTCCCGCAGTTTGTGGACAGCGCTGCCCATAGCTGCGGCCCACTCTATCTTCAATGTAAATTTTTTTAAAGGTTTTTTTTTATTTAAAATAAGTTAAAACATTTATATATATTTATATATATATATATACATATATTTATATATATATATATATATATATATATATATCTATATATATATATATATATATATATATCTATATATATATATATATATATATATATATTTCAATAACACACTAAAACAACCTATGATTTTTCCTTCCTTTTTAATAAACCTTAAAATACATGCAGAAATTAATACTATTAGTTTCAGCAAGATGATGGGTGAATTATTCTTTTCCAATAGGCTGAAAATATGAGTTTTATATTCTGTTTTTTTTTTTGTTTTAAATATTCTGCAACTAATATCCACAATGCATTCTAATAGCAAGCTTAAATATAATCCCTCCTGGTAGACAAAATAAAACTAGAGCTATATGCTAATCTTTTTTTTTTTTTTTTTATAAATTAAGCTACTACTATAGGATTTATTTTCTGCATTAAATGAAAGAATAAATGGCAGATTTATTTTATTTGCAGCAGCATAAACAAAAATAAATGAACATGTAATAACAGAATTAATTTATTTGCAAAATAAACATAAATGCAACAACTTTATTTCTTTTTTTTTAAAAAAAATGAAGATTTAAATACAAGCTCATATATTCCATCTTTCCTTTTGCAAAACTAACCAAATAGGAGAAATACATTTCTTTAGCAAGTTAAAATACAAAGTAATTAATAATACAAATGGGTTTGAAACCCCAACTAGAATTTCCCTTCCATAGGACTATGAATAAATACATACACTTCTCTTTTTTTTTTTTTTGGGAAAATAAATACAACAATGGCTCTTTTTTTTTTTGCTACAAATAAATACATTTCTTTTTATTGAAACTTTTTCTGCAACATAGAACAACAACTAATCTCTTCCTCTTTTCTTTCCCATCCCAAGCAACCTGCAATAAAAATGCATCTTGACCATGGAGAGCTCACCTCCCAGCCTAGGCTTACTAGAAGCCACCCTCGAGCTTGGAGAACCAAGCACTAGATGGGTCACAAACAAACAAACAAACACAACAAACAAGGGCAAACACTCAACATGCATTTTCCCATCCCAAGCTACACTCTCACCACAACTTGTGATGATCTTTCCATGGGTGGAAGTGGACCAAATACCATTGGGGAGATTGCAAGCTTAATACAACTCAAGCCACCTCATGGCAAAACAAAATACAACAAATTCATCTCCACACCTTATGCCCCCCCAAAGGCATAAAAGCCATATTTTCTCCCCTTATGACCCCCAAATGCATATACAAGGCTATGCGGCAAGGGTTACAAAGGACACCCTTGAGATCACTCTCCATAAGGAGAGCCTCTCACCCAAGGCTATCATACTTCATCCACCCCAAGACCATCCTACTCCCCCAAGAGTAGGAGGCCTTGGACACTCCCAAAACAAGAACACATAAACAAAAAAAAAGGAAAGGAAAATTTTACACTTTTCTCCTACAAACAATTTACATAAACACATCTCCTCATACAAGCATTTTTTTCTTTCAAAACAACAAAAAAAAACAACATAACTAAAAGGAAGTAAAGCCAACCTTAATCTACCAATAGGTATGTTAGACTTAGTTGGGGATGAGCTGCCCAAATCCACACAAACTTTCCACCAACCCTTCACCAAAATTCTATCCTACAACTAATTTTACAAAAAAAATGCATAATCTCCAACAATGGAGAGTGGGTGATTACTCACTAAGTCCCTAATCCTTGCCTAAGAAGGCTTCTCTCACACTTCCCAACCCCTTGGGTAAGGTGACAGTTCCCATTGGTTGCTCTTCCCAACCTCTTACATGCTGCTAAAAATGGAAAGGGAAAAGGTGAGAAAGGATGGGGAAGAGAGTTTGACATCAAAAGGGAAGGTTGTCTATCCTAGGAGGAACCTTCTAAGTTGAATTTTCGCTCACCTTGGGAAAACCACTTTTTGAGGTGACTAAACAGTCACATGAGAGTAGTCACATGTTTAAAAATACCCCTAACCCATAGGTATACCCTTTGGACCTTTGGAAAAGCCCTAAAACTGACCCTAGGAGTCCATTTGACCCCTTAGAAACCCAACTGAAGTTAACCTACGGGTCAAACCTGAGTTGACCACTCCCAAGACTCCCTACCCAAGGCAAATTTGGGACCACACTCTTGTGTTTGAATGGCTTTGGTAGAAACAAAACTCCCTCCAAGAGACAAGTCAAAATCAATGACACTAATCAGCACATGTGTCAAGTGACACAATAAAATACAATATAAAAATCACACATGGAATTTGTCTCTTGTAGGATTACACATATACATAAAATCAATTTTAACACTCAAGCATCATTCACTTCACAAATAAAATACAATACGAACGGGGTGTTGTCTCTCCAAATAGACAACCCCTGGCGTTACAAAAGTACATAGGTCTAGGTTTGGTTCTCCATATTATTTCCATGGTCACATGGATAATTTTCCTACGCATCTCAATTAACACATTAGTAATTCCAAATAATCACAATTATATATTTAATTAAACACATGGATTTCATTGCACATCAAACACTCATACATTTGACAATAATAATTCAATATCCCATTCATTTAAATTTGATTCCACATAAACAATTATCATAATCCTCAAAATTGAACCATTCATATAATAAGCATCCTATTTCTATCATTAGAACGAAGTCCTGCAAATCCAATATTGGCATACATCATTTCAAAATGATCCTATTCTAGCAACATATAAAGTTCCATAATCATTGTAGTCACACAAATCTGTCCAACTTAATTAAATAAATATTCGCTATTTATTTGATTAAAAAATCCACTAGCCATCAGTTAATTAAATTAATATTTAATTAATTCATCTCCAAACATTCTCCTATTAATTAAATAAATTATTCAATTTATTTTAATTAATTCATTAAATCAAATTCACAATCAATTAAATAAATAAAATCTATTTATTTAATTAAAGTCCCCTTTTCCTCTTTTAAATAAATTAAATAAAAATATTTATTTAAATCATTTATTCCCCCCCCAACTTGCATTTTCCTACAAATGTAACTTGCACACATTTATTGGAATAAATGAATTTTTATTTTAATAAAATCTTATTTTCCCTCACCCACCAAATCCACTTGCAAAATCTAATCCCCTTCTAGATTCTTCTAACCCCTTCCTAATTAGCCTAATCCATCCCCTAATTATTGTCACATTCCTAAGCAAAATGAAGTCACTTCTCAAAGACTTCAAAAGTCTTTGAAAAGCATTTAATGCTTTGTGTGTTCAACAAATTAACCCCCAAAGTCTTCCAAGACCACTAATGGCTCTTACATGACCATTTATGGCTCTTACATAACCATTTATGGTTATTTCAAACTTGTCTCCCCAAACATTTATTGTTTTGACCATATTTATCCTTTTTTACATTTGCACAAGAATTTATCCATTGGATAAAAGCTTTATTCTTTGAATAAAGAGTTTATTCATTTAATTAACCTTGACCTTAACTCTCAAAGTCATGTCAAGCATTTAATGCTTATTCCCTCTCCTCTCAACCTATCTCACATTGACACTTGTCATCTTGGGATTGGGTTGAAAGCCCTCACATGGATTTGAAAACATTCAATCATGACCCTTGTTGAGATTACTCAATCTCAACCATCCATTGCTCCTTTTTTTCTATAAATAGAGCCCATTTCTTCATAATCCAGATCCTGAAAACTTGCATGCATTTAACCTATAGGCATTTTAGAGAGCATTTAGCATAGCAAACTAAAATCTTGTTATTTTGGTTAAAATCAATCATTTTTAAATAGCATCTAGTATTTTAGCTTTTCATTTTACATTTTGAGCAAAATACCCAAATCTCAATCCTCCATAAGCATCCATAGTGCAAAAAGCTGCTGAGAGCTACACTATTTTGGAACTTGGAGAGGAGAGGAACAAAGGAGAAGAAGCCAAGAGCATGTTAGGAGGTATTTGGAGATGCCTCATCATATTTGCTTCTTTAGTTAAATATGCTTTCATGTTTTTAGTATCTCCTTTGATATGTCTGTTTACATTAGTTTTTGATTGATTAACACTAATGGTTTCTTGTGTTGTTTGTCATTTGCTAACCTTGTCCATTTAGCAGAGCATCATTTGGTGAACTCGACGTGAATCCAAACACCAAAAAGATCATTTTTTTTAGCCAATAACATGTTTGAATGTTGACATTGTCACACAGGTTGCACTTTAGCGCTATTGATCACATTTTAGCGGTATTGATACTTGTTGTTCTAGTGCTATTGTTCTTACAATAGCGCTATTGTATCAAGTTTAGCGCTATTGACCCTGTTTATGCACTTTTGTCTTCTCTGTCTTTCTTTTTCTTTTACCACATTTGTGTTAAATAACGCTTCTGTTAAAACATTGACTAGCACTATTGTAACAAAACATTGTAAAAAGGACCTTGTAACTGAAAAAGTGAAAGCTTTTAGGCTTGTGGAAGCCCCCCTTAGACATGGATTTTACTAACCGGTTGTTGTTTATGCAGGTTTAAAAAACTCACCCTTAAAATCAAACACTTTATTTTGGTGTTTTAAAACTTGAACAAACAAACTTTCCTTGCTTTCTAGTTAGGATCACTTGTTTCTTCGGTGCATTAAAACTGAACAAAACAAACATTTGTTTTCTTGCAAGTTAGGAAACACACTTTATTTGGTGCTTAAAATCAACAATTCCATTTTCTTGCATCAAACTAAAGAATTTACAATCCACACTTCAATTTTGGTGCACATAAAATATACAATCAATTTGTTTAGAACTTTTTGCAAAGCGATTTTTCTTCATGCATACGTGCTTCAATTTCAGTTGACCAGGATTTCCAAAATTCTAGTTTACTCAAAACCTTTGCATTTGAAGTTAAAAAGAACACCATGAATGTTGGAGCAACATCTCCAAATAGTTAGATCACATTGCAATGGCCAATTAAAAAGAACGAGTGTTTTTCGTGCTTGGCGCACTTGTGCAAAAAGTTGGTCGAGTGGTCCCACTTCTAACACACACTATCCTCTCCCTTGGCTTTCGTGGTCCTAGGTGCAAGAGAAAAGTGTTAGTAACACTCAAATTTTTATCTTTTTAAGAGAGGCCTGCCAAGAGACACATCACTCTTGGGAGCGACCTCGCGCGGTAAATCCTTCAAGCCGCTATAAAAATTAGGTGAGAGCGAAAGCTGTAGCCTTGGGTATAGCTGTTCCTATAGTGTAACTGGCCGAAAGGACAAATGGGCTCCACCACTAGTTACAAGGCTCTTAAGTGAGTCACTGCAGAATGAACTTATGTCCAAAAATATCAAACATGACTAAACACCTTTAAGTAGTAGCCCACCTGTTCTATTGATTGAGGATATTTGTGATATAATATAGTGCAAGAGCATAGATGGTTTTGCTCCCAAGATACTCACCATACATATTTCCTTTAGTAGAAACATAGCTTTTTGAAAAGTCACTTGTGACTTGATAAAAGTAGTGACTCCCCCATCATAGGGATCATCTATTTTTTATGCTCGTGCAAGACTTAGTATATCACGTCCTTACCTACCATGGTGGGATTCATAAGGTATGTAGTACCAAAGTTGAAGAAATATCAAGATGTGGGCTAAATTTATCACAACTGGCCATTTGACCTTAGGGATAAAAAGTGTTTGAAGTGTGTTCGTTTTAGTCAAGACCAAATACAAATTGAGCCAACTTCAGGCTTTGGAAATACACCTTAAAAATACATCTAAAGGAAGGGTCATATACAAGTCCAAGCATTGGGTTGATCTAGACCCATACTCATTTGTGCCTTTGGGGGCAACATTCTTGTGTTTGTGTGCTTGCTTTGTTTTCTTGTCAAAGAAAAATCAGAAAATCACTTCCAAAAACAAAGTATTCATCCAACCAAACACATCAAAAACAAAGTGCAAACAACAAGAGTATCAAAACTTTATGACCATTCTTCACATCTTGCGAAAGAAGAAGCGTCATCAGAATATCAACTTGAAAAGAAGACCATTAAGCTCAAAGGCTTTGATCAAAAGGAGGAAATTCTTCTATATAAATAGACAAATCTTTGTCTCCCATAGAGTTTTTCTGCATCACATGCGCCTCTACCTTCAAGGCAAAATGAACAAATTTGATTCAGAATCATTCAACCGCAGAGCTTTTATGCAATATAAAGCTCTGAGTTATCACAAAAACCAACGAGGTAAGATTAATCCCAACTTTTTCCCAAATGTTTGTATCACATACAACACAGCTCGAGAAATACCACCAACACCCGAAAGAGAAGAGGTAGAGTTTGTCCCATTTGTGACACAAAATTTTTATTGAAGTTGAAAACATTTCATCCATTATCTTACTCATACATCATCATTTCATCATCAATCCGTCCCAACTCTCAAAACATTAAGAGGTTCTTGTCCCAAGTTCTCTTTTAGATATTGCTTGAAATCAAAAAACATCACATCACTTTATAGATTGTTTCTACATCTAGGATAAGCTCATCCTAAGAGACACATCTACGCAAGTTAAAACTAGTTCATGAGTGAATCCTCTCATTACTAAGTAGTTAATTCTGTAACACATTTCAGATTTCTCTACACCTTATCACATCAAAACTTATCAAAACAAGCAAGCAATTCAAAGAAGGAAATTCGGTTACATCTACCTTAAAAGTGCTAGAGTTCCACATACAACGCAATTCACCAACCATCAATCTTTCATTTCATCAAACAACTCATCATCATTTTCACACAACTTCAACAAAAGCTTGTAAAACAAAATGGCCCAAACCCGATCACAGTCAAGGCAATGAGAAATAGAAATGGAAGAAGAAGAAGAGGAAAATCTCAACGAGTTTCAAGAAGCACTTGGAGTAAATGCGAATGACGAAAACCCAAGTACTCCTACTCCCGCAACAATAGAAAGGGCTCAGCATAACCCTCTCTTTAACAGACTGTTTGACGAAATACTTAGGAGCAATGCGGATGCTCACTTTTTAAAGCTCGCTCAAGAAGGAGCAAAACTCCCCTCTGACTTTGATCTTGCCCAATTAAGACAAGCATCAGAAAGACAAAGTCGCCATGAAGAGGAAAGAGGTAGAGATCCCATCAGATATAACATTCCTTGAGGTAACCCACCACCTCCTTCTCCAATTGAAATGGAGATGTTGTAGTAACAAGTCGAGAATCTCGCCCAACAACTTCATAGTGGTGTCAAGACCAACCAATTCTCACTCAATAATATTTGTCCCTATCCTTTTGATAGGAATCTTTATATGCTACCCTTTCCACGAGGATTCGAAACACCCAAATTCAAAAAATATAGAGGAAAGGGGGATCCCCGCGATCATGTCAGAGAATTTCATTCCTCTTGTCTCAAAGTAGCATATGAAGACACATACTTAATGCACCTTTTTCTCCAAAGCTTGGGAGGAACAACTATATCATGGTTTTCCGGACTATCAGGTGGCATTAGAACATTTGAGGAACTTATCCAGAAATTCCTCGCTCATTACTCTCATAACATAGAATGCGACATCACCATGGCTGATCTGTGCAACACCAAACAAAAACCAAGTGAACTATTCTCAGTATTCCTACAATGATGGTGCCAAATGTCTAGTAGACGTTCTCTTCAGTTACCTGAATGAGAGCTAGTCGAAATATTAATTTCCAACTTAAACGAAGAAATGGAATTTCACCTGGATGTCAAAGACACAAACTCTTTTAATGATATGATCACCAAGGGTTTGAAATGTGAGCGGGCCCTCATCAAGAAAGGAATCATCAAAATCTATAATGAACCAAAGGATGGTCCTCGCCCACGCTTCAATAGTGATAAACCAAGCTTCTGGAACAAAAACAAGAATAACGTCAATGATGGGGTTGTGGAGGCCAGGACTATACAAACTGCACAACCTATGGTTCGGTTTGCAGGACAGAATCCTCCACCTCAGAATAACACAAATGTTCCTTCCAGTCAAAGTTGCATCACATCTCACGATGAACCAAGACCCCGTCAGCAAAAACAAAAATGCCCATACACTCCCTTAGGGGAACCCATTGAAACTGTATTGCGACAACTCATTTCTCAAAATTTGGTCACCCTACCAAAAACATCAAACTATGAACCTCAAGTCAAACCTGCATGGTGGAGAGATACTGAACACTGTGATTTCCACCAAGGAAGAGGACACAAGACAAGTAATTGTCACCAATTGAAAGATCTCATTCAGGATCTTATTGATCGAGGAGAAATTGAAATAGAAGGACATGACCCAAAAACAACAAATAATGATCATCTGATGTTCAAAAATCCACTTCCATCACAAGATCAAAGGGGTCCTTCCACTTCCAGGCGAGGCACTGATACCATAGATTATACACAAGCTGCGTATAATTACACTGTAAATCATCTGTATGATGCCAGTGAACAAGTTGCAACTATTACCTTCAAAAATCCCAACTCAAATTGCAATGTTGTTACGCGTCGCGGTAAGGTTACCATAAAGGCAGCTCCACAAGGCACCACCTCCATCCCAAAGCAATACAATCTTGTGGAACAATTAGACAAAATGCCTGTGCTTATATCCATTTGAGAGCTATTGCGCCTATCGCCATCCCATAAAACTATCTTGGATCAAGCACTCCAAGAGGCGTCAATCCCTACAAACCTGAATACAGACCAATTTCAAGCCATGGTTGGAAGTCTAAAGTCATCACCTTGTCTCACTTTTTCCGAAAGTGACAACTCTTCCTTCCAGCAACCTCATAATGCCTCACTCCACATCGAAGGATTTATTAACCAGCATAGGATCAAGTGAGTCTTGATAGATAATGGAGCAGGCTTGAACATTTGTACACTATAGTTGGTCACAGCATTGGGATATGCGGTAGAATCAGTGGATCCTCATAAGAAGATCACAATCAAAGCTTATGACGATGCGAAGCGTTCATCCAAAGGAGTTGTGGTACTACCAATCCGAGTGGGCCTTGTAGTAAAGCACAACATCTATCAGGTTCTAGACCTTCCTCTGCCATATAATCTATTGTTAGGAAGACCTTGGATACATGCCATGCAAGCCGTTCCATCTACCTACCATCAATGTATCAAGTTCCCACATAACGGTGCATAGATCACAATCCTGGGCGATGCAAATCCCTTTGCATATTGTCATAATATCAGCCATCAACCAGAGATTACTGTTCCTAATAATAGAGAAGCCATTTCCTCCACATCATATATAAGTCTTGCCTCTCTTGCCAGTTCAAACACCACTATACCCAAGCAAGAAAAGCTTAAGATGAAGATAGCAGAGGAAGGTCTTGGGGAATACAACTTGAGTCAACTCTTTTGTGTGGGACAAATGCCCACTTCTCCTAGAACACATGGTAAACCACAACAGTTACTCCAACAACCACTAATCATGCCTGCATGTGCTTTGACGCCTTTCATCCTTAGAAAGAGTCAAGAAGAAGAAACCCAAGATGAGGACTTAGCGGAATGGATCTATAAAGATCCCATCACCACTTATATACTGCAAGTTAAACTTCCTACAGATCAGTATGGCAAAGGTCTCCTCATTATGCAAAGAATGGGGTATGATGGTCAGAGTGCTTTAGGATATTGCAAACAAGGATGACATGAACCTCTGCTTCCAGAATTAAAGCCCAAGGATAATACAAGCCTAGGCTTTGAAAAGGAGATCTTTCCTAAGCTCAAATTCAAAGGAAAACCCAGCAAACCACTATATCAGCCTATTGCAAAGAGAACACCTTTTATTATCAGAGCAACATCAAACACCATTACAACTGCCCCACCGAGACTCAAAATCCCAACACAATCAGCTACAATGCCAATCATCCCACCCAACAAACTAGTAGTCCCATCAGCAAAACCATTAGCAGCAGCAACTATATCAGAACCCACAACAACATCTATGGCACCAGCAGTTCCAACAGAACCCACTGAGCCAACACTACCGATACTCCCTATACCAGATTCTTTAATCCCCATCAACCTTCCTGCAACACCAATCACTACAAAGGTACATCAACCAATCACACCTGCAGTATTTAACTCAAAAGACATCCCAGTATGGTATAGTAATCGGATGCTGGAAAGTGACTCAAAGACCGACTCACATGAGTGGAAATTTGATTCTATACATCTTAACACTTCAGATGAGGAAGATGCATCACTACCTCTACCATGCAAAGACATCCCTGTTTATGGAGAAGCACAGATAAAGACCACATGGGTTCCTGAACTGGAAACATCTTCCACAGACCCTATGTCTCATCCTACGCCTGATTCTGACAGGGAGAGTACCATCAACGACCTTCACCATAACATCTTAACCCTCACTGATACATCTAACGCACTTAACCTAATCGATGAAGTAATGCCCATTATCCACCCTGAACTCATCAAATGGAACCAACCAAATCCCCCATGTCTTGACTTCTTCCAAAATGATGAGGCCATCATTGACTTTTTGGAATTAAGGGATAACCTACCAAGTGGGGATCACAAAGTTGGATTCGCCATTGAACTTAATAGCGTAGCATACTTCGAGGCGGATGCCAAACCTTTCAGCTGCAAAAATATAACAATAAAACATGGATCTTCTAGTGAAAATCACAATGTGGCACTGTTTGATCCGACAAAAGTAAAAAGAAAGAGTGTATCCAATAGTGAAAACCTCTCTGAGGCGCTTGAGGATGAAGGGTTTGACATTCTCCCTACTAATGCACAACAAGAATGATCAACGATTCTCATCAAGAAAACCAAAGAATACAATGTGGAGACTCCTGAAAATCCTCATCTCATACATCTAGCATCTCTTCTCACTCCAGAGGAATAGCCTAAATTTATAGAGTTCTTCCAGAAGTGTCAGATCAACTTCACATGGTAATATGCAGACATGCCTAGGCTTGATCCTGATTTAGTCATGCATCACCTCACCGTAGCAGAAGGAGCCAAACCTGTCAAGTAGAAGCTTCGTAAGATGCATCCTACAGTACTAGTCAAAACAGAACTCAAGAAACTCCTAGATGTTGGTTTTATTAGACCAATTGATTATGCAGAATGGATCTCCAACATTGTACTTGTCGGCAAAACAAAAGGGGGCATCCGCATTTGTACTGACTTCAGAGATCTAAACAAGGCATGTCCTAAGGATGACTTCCCCTTACCAAATATCGCCATCATAGTGGATCTGATAGCAGGACATGCCATGCTTTCACTTATGGATGGCTTTTCAGGATACAATCAAATAAAGATCGCACTAGAAGATCAAAATAAGACAACCTTCACATGTCCATGGGGCACATATTGCTGGAATGTAATGCCTTTTGGTCTCAAGAATGCAGGAGCAACCTATCAAAGAGAAATGACCACCATCTTCCATGACATGATGCATACTATGATGGAAGATTATGTTGATGATTTACTAGCAAAATCACTCACTAGAGAAGGGCATCTCTACATCTTAGATAAAATCTTTGATAGACTGGAACAATACCATGTTTGACTCAACCCAAAAGAAATGTGTCTTTGGAGTAACCTCTGGGAAGCTTCTAGGATACATTGTCTCAAGCAAAGGTATTGAGGTTGACCCAGCAAAGGTAAAAGCAATCATGGACATGCCACCACCAAAGAATATCAATCAGCTAAGGACATTACAAGGACGGCTTCAATCCATCTGAAGATTCATTGCACAGTTGGCTGATAAGTGTCACCCATTCACACACCTACTACACAAGAACATCCACTTTCAGTGGGAAGCGTGATGCCAACAAGCATTTCAGATGCTTAAAGACTATCTCATGAATCCACCATTACTGATGCCACCAGATCCAAGTAGACTGTTGTTACTCTATATCTCAGCAACAAGTACAGCATTGGGTGTACTACTGGCACAACATAATGCAGAAGGAAAAGAGTGTGCTATTTACTACATCTCTCGCACACTGGTGGGCTATGAACTCAATTACATGCCTATTGAGCGAGCTTGCCTAGCAGTAATCCTGGCAGCCACTAAATTGAGGCACTATCTATTGACACATAAAGTGCAGCTCATTGCAAAGATTGATCCACTCAAGTACTTACTTAGCAAAGTAGCATTGACAGGCCGCTTGGCCAAATGGGTGATGATTCTAAGTGAATTTGACATCGAGTATGTGGACTGTAAGGCTATCAAAGGGCAGGTCATTGCAGATCAGTTGGCCAATGCACCACTCATAGGCAATCATCCTCTCATTTCCAATTTTCTAGATGAAGAGATATTCATGATCACAACAACACAACCATGGAAACTATACTTTGATGGTTCGTACACTAGGCATGGCTTGGGGGTAGGCATTCTGTTTATCACACCTCAAGGTGATAGCATCCCAAAGTCTTATAGGCTCACATTTCCATGCATGAACAACATAGCAGAGTATGAGGCCTTGATCACAGGACTCAGGCTAACCGTACAATGGAAATTACAAGAACTACAAGTATATGGCAACTCCCAACTGGTCATTCGATAAGCAACTGATGAATATCAGACAAAGGATGATAAACTCATGCCATATAAGCAAATGGTGGACAATCTAAAGACATCATTTACTACTATCACTTTTGAGCAGATACCAAGAGATCAGAATCGAGCTCCTGATGCTATGGCTACCATCGCATCTCTCCTAGATCTTCCATAGAATTCAACATGCTACGAGTTCTTGGTAGAATAGCTTTGGATTCCCACTTATGATATCCCCGAATCTGAAATGATATGTCACCTTGTTAGTTCTGAATCCCCATGGTACGGTGAGTTCTACACCTATGTCCACGATCACACCCTTCCTCCCAACCAATCAAATAACCAACGTAAAACCTTCGTTTGCCAAACTGCTTGATATACCATTATTGCTGAAACCCTATACCGACGTGGTCTTGATGGTACTCTCCTTTGATGTCTAGAACAAGTTGAGATAACAAAGGCTTTGGAAGAAGTCCATGAAGGAATTTGCGGGACTCACTCAAGTGGTCCATCACTAGCCAAGAAACTCCTGCGCAATGGATACTATTGGCCATCTATGGAAAAGGATTCCTACTACTTTGTCAGAAAATGCAAGAAATGTCAAGTTCATGGCGACCTGATACATGCACCAACCCAGGAACTGCAACCAATCACAACACCATGGCCTTTTTGTCAATGGGGCCTTGACCTTGTGGGTAAGATTCATCCATCTTCATCCAATGGCCATAAATTCATTATTACCGCCACTGAATATTTCACAAAGTGGATCGAAGCTGTTCCACTTACCCAAGTCACCGGCAAGCAGATCGCCTCATTCATCCTCAACTGCATCATCTGTCGGTATGGTGTGCCCATGTCCATCATCATAGATAACAGTCTTCCTTTCAAAAATCAGGATGTCCATGAACTTTGTGAGAAATTTCATATCCAACACCGCTTTTCCACTCCCTATTACCCACAAGGCAATGGTCAGGCTGAAGCATCCAATAAAAACATATTGAGGATCCTAAAGAAGACAATCAATGATGCCGGCCATGATTGGCATGTTCAACTGAATCTAGCACTATGGGCATATCGAACTAGCATTCAGACCCCTACAGGCGCAACTCCTTATTCATTGGTCTATGGTGCTGAAGCTATCTTACCTATTGAGGTGGAGATACCATCACTACGGGTTTCCTTGCATAATCTAATAGATGATGAAGCCTACAGAGTATCCTGTCTTTAGGACTTAGAGTTACTAGATGAGAAGCGACAAGCTACATACAACCATCTCAAAGCCTATCAGCAGCGCATGAGCAGAAGCTACAATCACTGAGTTAGACCTCCTACATTTGAGATAGGTGATCTTGTTCTATGAGAGAATCCTCCCAATCAACCAAACAAAGAACATCAGGGAAAGTTTGAATCAAACTGGCTGGGCCCATATGTTGTCACTGCTGTATTTGGGTCCGGGGCATATCAGTTGGCTACATCAGAAGGAGAACCGCTTGCAGATCCAATCAACAACATGCACCTCAAAAGGTTTTATACCTAAGCCGAACAGAGCATCAGGCTCCCCTGCATACTAGAAAATACCAAAAACATTCAGAAAAATGTCTTGAAGAATTACAAAAAACATTCAAAAAGTAAAGAAAAATCATGCATCCAAATGGTGAACAACCACTTCGATGGCACCTTGGGTAAGTGAGTTGGTGAAAACCTAGCAAACAGGCGCCACTCATAAAGACAATGGCTCCAGTATCTTTCAGGTTCGTTGCAATCACTTCATACATACATCCATCCATCCATCAACCATGGCCTGTTATAAATCTACAAATCCAAGAAAGTACTACATGCATCCTACATCCCGCTTTTTTATAGTCATGTCTAAAAACTAGGGGCAATGCCTTTAACCTATTGATGGAAGTGGATTCTACATTGTCTTGTGATTCATTAAAGTTCTTCATTTAAAACTATCTCACAAAGTCCAAAAAACATTCAAAACAATTCAAAATCCAAAAAACATTCAAAACAATTCAAAATCCAAAAACATTCAAAACAATCACCAAAATATCAAAAACATTGGAAATCAAATCAACAAAATCCAAAAACATCAGAAAACGAAAAAATCAATCAAAAACATGGCAACACCTTGTACATACTCATCCGCGCAGATACCAAACAAACATTGTGATATACTCCACAAAATGACCACTTATCAATCGACCACACAATCAACATCAACAAATCGGAAATTGTCTTTCAAACAAGGATGCATCCTTCCTTACCAAAACAAAGACAAAAAGTGACGTTTTCTTTGACAAGAAAATTATGTTAAGCTATCAAATACTTGGTTGATTTGTGAGTACAATCATTCATTTATCTGTATTGGGATCTTTCAGCATTGTTTTATATCATTTGCGCATTATTTCCGATGAAGTTCTAGGGCATGTACTAATGGTGTTTACGTGGGAAGTTCACCAAGCTACGTGATCTTATGCCAAATGTAGTCATAGATCATTATGGCTTGCTGACTACAGCGTATACCTCGACCATATGAGCATGAACCATTACCAAGGATCCTTATTCTTTATTCTTTATGTATATATTGTTTATTTGCAGGAATAATGCTCTTCCTTTGGTTCCTTCCCCCTCATCCAATTTGGATACAGGTTTTTATCTCTTAGTACGGTATGCACTTGTCTCAGGATATGATCAGCCTAAGATCAAGGAGGATGATCCAAGTCATGCATGAATGGAGATAATCCTTGTCTGTTCTGCAAGCAATACTCTGGTCGACTTGATCCTTATATCAAGTCGTTTGTATTAACTTGCTATATAAAATCCATGTAAGGAATACTCAGGTCATCTTGAATCATTATGTCAAGATGCTTGTATTTTCTTCCAACATTTTAAAGCTCAATGATGAAAATAGAGCACTATGGATCGTCATTTCATCTCATCTTTTTATATCTTGCATTCCATTGCATATCACCCATCCATTCATTCATTCATATGTAGGCTTTATATGCAAAAGTGACCATTAAAGCTGGTCTTGGATACAATCACGACCGAGTACTCTGATACATCATCAATGCATCATGCCAAGTCTTAAAAACCTTGCATTCCTCATGGTCATATCATCATCACATTTAGGTGCATCTTGCATTAAGTCCATTCATGTCATTTTTAACTTAATATTGCATAATAGTTCATTTTTTACATTAGTTTTCATTAATCATTTGCATCATTGCATCAATCATAAAAAATTAGATTCATTCGTGGGATCAAATTGTCTTTGATTGTTTTAAATCATTTATTAGGCATTCATTTAGTGTCAATTATCCATCATCATTTCATCATCCTTTATCATTTATTATTGCATCCATTCATTAGTGAAAAAGTGCATTCATTCATCCATTATTAAGTATCTTATTATGCTCATTTTAGGATTCATTCACATTGCATTCATTATCTTTTTTTTAATTGCATTTAGGTACAGTTATTAACACCATAAGTTGTAATATCCTCACATTATCATTTTTACTTAAATCATATTTAAAAGCATTTAGAATCATAAATCCATTTGTTTCCAAACATTGGTTCATACCATTATATATATATCCATTATACATAGGCATTTATTTCGACATTATCATATAAACATTTGTACTTTACATTTTGTTTATCCATATTACATTCATCTAAAAACATCTAGATGCATATCCATACATAAAATCATTCATTCAACCATTGCATTAACATCATCACATAAATTATCATTGCATAGGAAACACCAAAATCCTGTTCATAAGTCATCATAAGCATACATCCTCATCATGGCATTACATACATAAAGCATTACATCAAAAATCAAACAAATCATACATATATAAGCCTGCATTCATATGTTAGTATCCCACATCATAAATCATCATAAAAACATGCATATGAGAAACATCTCATCAAATGCATACATATACACATATCCATCTAAAGCAAATAACTCATCATCCTGCATAAACATCCATACATATCAACTGCATGTCATCAAAATATGGGATCTCCTCATATATATCATCTCATATATCAGAGTACAATGAAGTCTAAAAAATCGGCTACTAAGAGCCATCCAAGATACAGTCCAAAAAAATAAACAATGATACAATACATATATGCAAAAATGCTCTCTCAAATGCCACTCTGGCTAGATGTTGTACCACCATCGCCACCTGCTCCACCACCGGTGCCTGCACCATCTGATCCATCTCTCCGTGGAGGCCTCATTGAACCACCACTCACTCCTGCATCCCCTGATCTCTCCCTCCGTAGAGGACCCATCACACCCCCACTGCTCTGCACCCTCTGTGATCGCTCTGATCTGGCCTACCGCATCTGAGAATAGCTAAGAGCTCGCTGACTAGCTGGCACCACCTGCTCATATAAACCCCACCAGTAGTCTATCTCTACCTATGCTTGTCGCATCTCCCTCATCACCTCCCCCGTAGGCCCCTATGCTCCTACTCCAATCCAGACTCTCTCCTGCAGATCTGCCAATCTCTCCATTGCACTATCCCTCTCCTGCAGCACCACCACCAGCTCTGACTCTCATGCAAATAGCTGCACATCCCTAGCCGCCACCTCCGCCTCCAAAACCTCTACTCGGGTCTGCAAATGTGCTATCATGTGATCTTGAAGATCTGCAGTGGTTCCCTCCCCGGTATCCATCGCAACCTCACCTGTACCACCCTCTCCAGTAGCTCCCTCCCCTTTGTCCATCGAGATCTCCCTCTCCATCCCCCTCCCACCCAGCCGAACTCCTCCCTATATCAATGGTCCCTATGCTATCTGTAGAGGCAGTCCACCTCTCCCTCTCTACTGAATCCGCATCCCCAACCCACCACCTCCTCCACCTCCTCCTCCTCCACCTCCTCCTCCTCCATCTCCTTCTCCACCCTCTCCTCCACCTCCTCCACCTGCCCTCGGTCCTCGACCTCCTGCCCTCCTCCGTCTCTGTCCCCTCTCATCCTCAAAATCCAAAATCAGGAATACTAGATCTGATATCCCTAGGATCGGGTGCGCTGCCCGGTACTGCGTATACTCATCTGCTACTCCTGCATCCACGACCCTCGGTTGTATATGCCACGGTCTCACTTGTAGTGTCTGAAACTCTGCCAATGCCTGATCATACGACAGCACTAGCTCCCATGCATACCTCTCCTGAATCACCTGAGCATACTCCCCTAATCCACTAGGCAGTCCTTGCTGCCATCCAAACTATCTCAGAACTCTCCGGGGCACCTGTCTCTCCACATGGTATGAGGTCCTCCCAATGAGGAATCAGGTCATAGAAACATAGGGCAGTGCCTCTACATCATCATCCCATGGCTCACACTCTAGGTATGGTCGCCATATGACTACATCTAGATCGTCCAGTGCCCGCCACTACCACTCTAACTTCCCTAGGTGGGGCTGACTCATCATGCTGCTATATATGAACATATACGGCTGATCTACTGCACGGAACCTCAGACTCACTGGTCGAGTCACTGGTAGGTGCTCCCAAGCCCAAATATGCAGCAGCGTCACGCCCACTACTAAGGAACCCCTCCACTGGTAAACCACCTCATAAAGCTCCTGATACAAGTGCACCAGCACGCACGACCCCCAAGCAAAATGGGTCCCCTCGGTAATCATCATCTCGATCACCTGCCCCCACCCCACAGCCAAACTGTGTGATCGCCTATCTGGACAAAGAAGTCCTCCCATGATACCTGATAAGACTGCTGGTAGAGGCTCATATAACGTCACTATCTCCTCCCAGGCAATCGAGCCGTCATCAATAAAAACGTCCTCATCAAAAAACCTCTGAACTGTAAGGGTCCCCCTAGATTTGTCATATGTAACCAGCTCCCCCCAAATCAGAATCCGCAGGATGTGCCACACATCCTCTAGGGTCACTGTCATCTCCCCCTGTGCTAGATGGAAGGTGCACGTCTCGCTGTGCCACCACTCGGCTAATGCTGTGATCAACCCGTGATTCATCTGAATCACGGGCATGTGCATCACCTCATATAGTCCAGTAGCAACAATACAATCTATCTCTGCCTCTGTCAATCGATCCCGCAACCCCTGTGTCGCAGGATGTCTCTTGCATAACTGCAACACGCCTAGATCCTCCTGCACATGGACATTCATCAATCACCATTAGTTGTTTTATTTTCAAACTTTTTAAAGTTTAAACCTAGACTATCAACAGATACTTTAATCAAGTATCTCCGGGTCTCAACAGGTAAGCAATCATGGCAACCTCGACTTCAACAGGCATTTATCCTAAAAATGACCTAAGTCTCATCAGACTGCTATGGTTCAAAACAACTCCCACTTCACATCACCATCCATCCATCATTGGCATCGGGAGATTTTCTTCATCCAAACTGGGGCATCTCTTTATCCTAAAACAAAAGCGCTATTTTACCAACAAAAGTGCTAGTTTCTCAACAATAGTGCTACAACCCTAACAAAAGCACGCAATAAGCTATCCAATAGCGCTCAAACTACAAATGCGCTAAACCACCTACACAGTAGCGCTAATTAAAAGCAATAGTGCTCAATTAAGCACTCAATAGCGCTTATTAATCAATAGCGCCTAGACATGCACTCAATAGCTCTAAAACATTTCAAAAGCACTCAAACAATAGGCCAATAGCGCCATTGCGGCACCATAGCACTAGTTCATTGAGCAAAAGCGCCAAAACCATAGTTTCAGTGCTATTGCTCCAACTCAACTTGGACTCAGCAAAAAAGCCTATCAAAAATGCTTAAAAATTCAAAATTTCAATTTACGTACCGCTAGTCCATAGTCGTCTGGCTGCTGGAACCATCAGACTCGCTCAAATCTATGCTCTGTAATTGGTATCAGCATCCTGACTGCTGCTCACTCCTCCAAAATGTCACTATCAGAGCTCTGGTTTCACACTAGTCGCGGTCACAAATGATCTTGTTTTCATCCCTTTCACCCCATTTATACCCTTCATCGTCACCATAGCTTCCCCCCCGCTCACCGCTGCAGTCCTCGTAAACTTCCCAAGCACCCCATTTCTCCATTTTACCCCCATTTTCTTCTATTTTTCACCCATATAGCTAACTCCTTTTCTTTTAAAACCCTACCAATTTTCATTCTTTTTCGAGAGATCGCCCGATTTTTTGAAATTTTTTGGCCCATCTCTCGAGGGGGCATACCACCCATTAAATTAACATTTTATGGGGCATTTTCTTCACACCAGTTTCTCTTTCTTTGAAACGACGCGATAAACCGCACCGTCTCAAAGAGGGGCAAATGTAGTCACACAAATCTGTCCAGCTTAATTAAATAAATATTCGCTATTTATTTGATTAAAAAATCCACTAGCCATCAGTTAATTAAATTAATATTTAATTAATTCATCTCCAAACATTCTCCTATTAATTAAATAAATTATTCAATTTATTTTAATTAATTCATTAAATCAAATTCACAATCAATTAAATAGATAAAATCTATCTATTTAATTAAAGTCCCCTTTTCCTCTTTTAAGTAAATTAAATAAAAATATTTATTTAAATCATTTATTCCCCCCCCAACTTGCATTTTCCTACAAATGAAACTTGCACACATTTATTGGAATAAATGAATTTTTATTTTAATAAAATCTTATTTTCCCTCACCCACCAAATCCACTTGCAAAATCTAATCCCCTTCTAGATTCTTCTAACCCCTTCCTAATTAGCCTAATCCATCCCCTAATTATTGTCACATTCCTAAGCAAAATGAAGTCACTTCTCAAAGACTTCAAAAGTCTTTGAAAAGCATTTAATGCTTTGTGTGTTCAACAAATTAACCCCCAAAGTCTTCCAAGACCACTAATGGCTCTTACATGACCATTTATGGCTCTTACATAACCATTTATGGTTATTTCAAACTTGTCTCCCCAAACATTTATTGTTTTGACCATATTTATCCCTTTTTACATTTGCACAAGAATTTATCCATTGGATAAAAGCTTTATTCTTTGAATAAAGAGTTTATTCATTTAATTAACCTTGACCTTAACTCTCAAAGTCATGTCAAGCATTTAATGCTTATTCCCTCTCCTCTCAACCTATCTCACATTGACACTTGTCATCTTGGGATTGGGTTGAAAGCCCTCACATGGATTTGAAAACATTCAATCATGACCCTTGTTGAGATTACTCAATCTCAACCATCCATTGCTCCTTTTTTTCTATAAATAGAGCCCATTTCTTCATAATCCAGATCCTGAAAACTTGTATGCATTTAACCTATAGGCATTTTAGAGAGCATTTAGCATAGCAAACTAAAATCTTGTTATTTTGGTTAAAATCAATCATTTTTAAATAGCATCTAGTATTTTAGCTTTTCATTTTACATTTTGAGCAAAATACCCAAATCTCAATCCTCCATAAGCATCCATAGTGCAAAAAGATGCTGAGAGATACACTATTTTGGAACTTGGAGAGGAGAGGAACAAAGGAGAAGAAGCCAAGAGCATGTTAGGAGGTATTTGGAGATGCCTCATCATATTTGCTTCTTTAGTTAAATATGCTTTCATGTTTTTAGTATCTCTTTTGATATGCCTGTTTAGATTAGTTTTTGATTGATTAACACTAATGGTTTCTTGTGTTGTTTGTCATTTGCTAACCTTGTCCATTTAGCAGAGCATCAATCATAATGCATAAAATGAAGCATCAATATACATAAATGTGATCCAAATCATGGAATCATATAGGTTCTAAATCCATAAAGCATAAAATAAAGCATCCATAATAGTCTCAATATGTAAATAACAGAAAATGTCAAGCTGAGTCAAGGTAGGGCCTCACAGAGCTCTCTTTTATTTTTGTCTCAATGCTAGATAGTCGTACACAACCATCCACTGCCAACCTTCCTATTCTTATTTCTCTTATTATGATAATCACTATATAAGGAATTGAATCAAACTTATATAATTCTCATCCAAGAATGCATGCCTTCTTGTTGACTGAATGAAAATAACAAGATAACAATATATAGAAAGAATTCTCAATGCGGCCTTTAATCTTCTTAGTATCAAAATAGCTAGCAGATTCAAAAGATGAACCACAACAATCTGAATGCAACAAATAAGAAGAAAGATTACTGATTTTTGTATTAATTATAGCAAAATTGCACCGTAAAAGTATAAAATGTCTCAAACTGAGAGTGATAAGTCTTTACTCTAAAAATATCAATTTATCCTTTTTTAAATGAAAGTGGTCTTCCTTTTATAAGAATAGATCAATGAAACAATATGTCCTTTGAGGAAAAGGTATGAAATAACTGATTCTAAACTAATTCGTAACTAAAATTAAGATAAATGCACCTAAATATTCAATGTACTCCTGATCCTTAAATATGTGTGGACTTCTGAAATGAGGTGCCTCAGAGGAAACTACTTCAAGTAGGATATGTTTATGGTCACCTTCATATGATCCAGGATTTTTTCATCATCATTAATTAGGTTCAAAGCCTTAGGAAGCTCACCAATAAGTCCTTTCCAAAGCTCCTATGGCATGACCTCTCCATCTTCTCCATTTATAACTACTAGCAAATTCTCTACACCCTCCTTATCTAACTAGGCCACATCCTCTTCCAATTGCTCATGGTATTCTCTATGTTTTGTTACTGACTTTTTTGCTTCCTTAGGTATCTCAGTGGTGGAAGGATATATCATTTTCTTGAGTTTCTCATTCAGGTGCTCAGTTAACCTAACATGCTCTTGGAAAGAATGGTATGTTCCTGCATATGTCTTCTAATATTCATCAACATGAAGCATCATCTCTCTATGTCTATGTGTGAGCAAATCAGCCATCATATTATACACAAATGTCTTTCCTTGTTCTTCCAATTTCTTTTCCTTCTCAAATTTCTCTACTTTGTATTTTCAATAGTTGGTGTCTTACAAGGCATTATATATTTGTTGTTCACGCTCATATGAGAACTCCTCCTGTGGGATTGATTTTATCCTCTCTTCAAGTTGTAGTCGAAGTTCTTCTACCTTTTCGAACTTGGCCTTGTATATGTCTCTTTTGCTTTTAGCATGTTTCATTTGGTCCATGTTGAACTGAGAAACATTAACATTTAGGTCTGGTGTTTCCAAAGGGTCAGTTTCTCCTACTTTCAACACCATTAAATGTCCAAAAATTATCAATTTCTACTAAAATCCACGTTTTATTTTTTGGATATAGGGCCCACTACAAAAGCTTCTCCTCCTCAGGGTTAAAACTTGATCCTGAATATACATAGTCTACATCATGAGGAACCAATATTGTTTCATTGCCAGTACTTTTAACAAAGCTATCAAATAACATAGTTGAGCTCTTGTTCCATCTTGGGACAATTAGTACTCCTACTTCCTACAACAATTATCTTCCTATTTTAGGGGTAATGGAGGAAAACTCATGATCCACATCATGTTGAATCTTAGCAAGAAGTTCAAGTTCATTCTTAGGAGTAATTTTTCCAACTTGTTGCCTACACAACATTCCTTTATATATATACAAGAAAGGTTTAAACTCTTGAGAATGAATAAAATCATCATCACAAATAAACTTCTCTCTTATAGGAAATCAGACATCTTCCCTGTCATCCTTATCTTCTACCTCTACTATTTCTTTCTCCCAAGGAATATGAGATGGGGCCTATTGTCTGACATCTCCAATGTCACTTTGAACTAAAGGGGAGGGTTGTGGATATGTGTACATGAGAGGTGTATTTTCTTATGCTCTTCTCCTTAAGATCTTCCTTTCATCCTTTTCAAACATACTTGGATGTACCCCTTCTATAATATCATCTAAGTGAGAAATGTCATGGCTTCTTCTCCACTATTTTTCCTTGAAGACCTTATCATAGGTCTCTAACTTATCCATAGCATGTCCTTCGTCCAAACTCCTAATCAAGTCATCACTTTCTAGTGGCACATGCTCATAAGGATGCAACTTCTGCATATGTTTTGCAGAACTAATAAATCCTTCAAGGTCAAATTTCACCCTCAACTCTCCTAGTGTCATGCCATAATAGGCAAATTTATCTTTAACGGACTCATAACCTTTAGTAGAAAATACTATAAATTCACAAAAAGACAAACAACCTTGCATAAGGGATTATTTTCTATGCATCTCCAGTTAGGTATAGCTTAATTCATCCAGTTGTCTCAAAGTTTCCAAATAAGCTAATCCTATTTGGAATATTTTTTGGCAATAGAAAAGGAGAACCCTCAAATCCAAATACCCTGATCTTGGTGTAGTCATTGAGTCCATACCAATGTCCCTAATTATGGTTAATTGTTGGCTTCTTATCAAATTCCTTGGCTCTAAAAAACTTCTTTATTTTAGGTGACAAAGTATGGGTACAAGGATGACCAAGAAGATGAACCATGGGCTTAAAAAGTATTCTTCAAAGCACAAGTATTGAGACCATGGGCATCTTTGATCCCACACAATTGTCCACATTTGGCCTGGTCTCCTCAAACTTTGTTTGTCATATTCTATGACTCTGAGATTGTTAGACCATAAATTCTTTTCATGTCTTACATATAGTAGCATGTGCATCAATACAAAATAATGCTTGAAATGCATTTCTTGAGAGTCACCTTTTAATCTCTCCAAACCATGAGTTATCTGATCAACCATTAAAGACACATAATCCAATGGCCTAGCATCATGTGTTTGCACATCGACAACCAACACCATTGGTACCATATCCATCAGAGCATTGGCTTCATACTCCAAGATTTGACATATGGCATAATAAGTATACTTAAAATATTCTTCAAATTGGTCTAGCTCAAAGGGAGGGTTTTCATTTTCTTAAAAGAAGTTCACTTTGTTTCTCTCTTTCTTTCTGTGGATGGGCAATCTCCATCTTTGATATGTATTTATGAGCTTGGTGTATTCATTAGTTAGAATTATAGGGTCAATGGGTTGGTCCAATTTCATGTCCGAATCAAATTCTCTAGACATCAAATCCCTTGTGATGGGTATCGATATCTGCCCAATGGCATCCTCAATGAGTTTTGTGTCTAGGTCATAGTTTTTTATCAATGCAATCATTAAATCTATATTCACAAAGATATTTGGGACTACTAATTTTCAAATGTTGTAAGTCCTTGGGTTGCAAATAGGTTCTAGCCTATTCCTCTTTCTATAGTGATAAAGCACTATGTCAAACCCCCTCATTGGTGTCTAGATATCTCCAAGGCCCTCATTTTTATCTCCCAGTATATGTAATTTTACTTGTGAGGATCATTTGGATTTTGGGCCAGAATTGAGAAATTGATCTATTAGATCTTGGTTAAGGTGTCTCCCCTCCTTTTTCCACCTTTTAGGTCTGGGTTCTTGGTAAATGTTTGTTTTAGTGATTCCTTTTTCTATTTTTAGGCCTAGTTTTCTTTGAAGTACCCTCCATCATGTAGAAATATAGAAGTAATAAAAGAGATTTTCTTCAAACATAAAAAATTACTTGCAATTTGGGAGTGAACTCTAATCCTTTGTCTTCTCACCAAGCTTAAAGCTATTTTTGTATGCATCATCTTAATACTTTGGTAGTCATGTTTTTGCACAATTCGCTTCTTAAAATATCATGAAACGTTGCCTTGAATATATAGTTGTAGAACAGTCATGGATGCTTTAAATTAAAATTTATGTGATATTAACATTAATTTGGTGCCCATTAATGTCGGGGAACTTTACCCATTGCCTTACCACCACCTAAGTCTTTTCGGTGTAACTTTCTAGTTTGTTAAAACTCCTAATCCTTTTTCCATTGTTTGTAATTTCATCAAAGTGTAAATCCTTGTTGGTATAACAAATTTTAGTTATCTCATTATGACCTTGTTTCAGTGTAAGATTGGACTTCAACATATGCACATTCCCGCTTCGTAGAGTCCCTTCATCAGACCAATATCTATTCTTTGTATTAGTCTTTATATATCGGTGTAAGCTTTAGGTATTTATTCCGACAAGCTTTCATTTTCGGTATAATATATATTAGCGTTTACATCATTTCCTATTTTGCTTCATTACAACGAAATCATAGAGTTCATCATAGTTTCTTGGCCAATTTTATCGACACTTGTTTAATCGTGGAAATGGGGACCACGAGTCTTTTTTGTATAGAAGCAAACCTTGGCATAACATTTCCACACTCGGCAAATCTTTGATCATTATACTGAAAAATTGTATTTTTGGCGAAGTAGCTAGACACCTACTCTAACATCACGAAAAACCCTTATATTTTATCCTTTCGATATACCTTATATACTGTAGCCCGATAATTTTTTCCTTTCATTGTAGCTTATTCTTTTAGTATGCCATTATTATACTCAGCAAAACCACGACACTATGTTGATAAATAGATTTTCGCTGAAGATTTGTAAGAGTCATACCAAAAAGGGCTTATCGGTATAACTTACCATTTTTCCATAGTGTTTCCTATTTTTCCCGGGGCTACAGGCTATTCCGAAAAGTCACCCTTTCATTGTAGCACTTGGTGAGTCTTGCCGATATAGAGCTTTTTGCACAAGGAAGAATATAAAGTTTTCTCCCTGCCTTCATGAATTGAAATCATGGATCATTATTTATTCCTCCCTAGTGCTAATTGTTGGGCTCAAATATTATAGGAACCTCATTTATCCCCACACATAGCATCTATGCCTTAGAGTATTCCTAATGGTCTTGATTGATTTTTCATTCATGTCTTTCATTAATGAACTTGTAACAATAATAGCCTCACTTGATAAATAAACCATTCTTCTCGAACAAGTGTTTATAGGAATACCCTAAAAAATATAGAATTATGCATTTAGGATAAGATTTTCCTCTCGTTTGAATACAAAAGCTTGGTGATGACAAAACAAGGAAAGTGATCTCAAGATTTTACAAGACAAGAAATGCTAGATTCTGTCAAGAAATTTGGATTCTAATAGCTCAAATGTAGAGCATTATAATTTTAATTGAGGCTAGAATACTAATTTGGAACTCAAGGATTTATCCACACCAATCAACCCTTCATGAACTAGAAGCTACATTTAATTGTCAACCCAGAGACATGAACTTGAAATAATTCAGTAATATATATGTACTATGGAAGCCTTATAAGCTATTGCATAAATTGTGTATAAAAAATAAACTCAAAACAATAAATTAAATTGAAAGCACAACAATGTTGAAAATAAAACTAACTACACAACAGTGGTTGTAGGCAAACTGGTTATTTGCAACAACAATGGTTGCAGATAGATTGTTCTAAAACTAATGGAATCAAATATGTTGAAACAAAACCTAGCATAACCAACTCACTAATAAAATTAAAAAATAATGAATAATAATCTAAACCACTACAAATCTAAACTATGATGGAGTCGTAGTTCCTCAAGTGGTCCTTGCTTGAGTTGCTACAATCTTAGTCATTAGTATTCAATATTCAATAAACAAGCTTCATTGATCAAATCATCGTCTTATGAAAAATCAAAGATTAAATGTACATATAGAAAACTTGCTGATTGAACATAAAAATAATTAAAAAGACTCAACACTAATTGGATACTCTCTCTACACTACTCTCAACACTCTACTCTCACAACTCAACAAGATCTCATATTTTATACATGAGACTTGACAGTTGGAGTAATTATAAAATCAAAAAATTATTACAAATTTCATTTATCCCATAACATCAAGGAGATGACTTATTCTACTTATGATTGATAATAATGATTAAACTAACAAGAGTTGAGAGCGTTATAATCCTCTTCAAACTCTTACAACTATAAAATATAGTCATGGATGGAAATGTGTAGAAAACATGTTATAAATATTTATGATTCATCAAATATTGTTTCCTCAAGTTTCTCAAATGTTTCTTGACTTCAATAACTGCAAATAGATGAAATCATGAAGAGGTAGATGAGTCCAAGTTGAACTAGAACTCATTCCTTAACTATTTCTTGGAAATTTGCCATTTTGTCTTAGTTAACTTATGGTGAATTCTTGTAATTAAATATCGCGAATAAGATCAAATGGTTTTTATATTTTATTTTAATATTTCCAAATAATTTTGAAAATCTAAATTTCATTAAGAAACAAGTGATATATTATTGTTTTACTGAAACATGTTTTATGATTTTTCTACACTTCCAATCAACTACTACATCTGTCAATTGCCAATTTGTTCTTCCTTCCTTCTAGGTGTATGAATGACTCAAAACAATCACAAAAAATATGTTTATCCTTCCAAAATACTTTATAGTCAACAATAACAATTTATTATAATATTTTACCAATATTTAGCATCAACTAGCTAGACATGCAAATGCTAATCAAATACCATTAATCCTAGTTAATGCTTCATAAAATGAAGGTAATGTTTATAAATACCTTTGAAGGACATTATAAACATGATTTAAAGTCTGATGAATCATAAAATAATATAGAAAAATTATAGGTTTATCAACATTCATCACAAGTTTGTTCTTTTTGTACCCTCCTAAAGAAGACACACCCCCAAAAGAATCAACATGAAGATTCCTTGAACTGAGTCAACATATGTTGCTAATTAGTGAGCGAACAAAGATTGGTAAAATTTGAATATAAGTTAAGAGATAACTTCTCCCTCAATGCCAACTACAAACTCCCAATGAACATCCTATCCAAATTGTTGTCTAGCAGGGCAATGGGGATCTTTGTAGATATCAATTGATAATGAGAGGTAAAATAAGTAACCCTCTTGCTAAGATTTTTATTATAATAAACAAGGTCATCTATAGTGACCTTGAAAATAATGTTTTCTTGAAACCTTTTCCTAAATGTATGTATGAGTTGATTAAATGTTTTAATGGAATAATTAGATTAAAAACTATGCCACTCAAGCCCAGTCCCCTTACTTGATATTGTGAGAATAGCTTCAATAGTATAAATTCTAACTTATTATAATAATTATAAATAATCATGAAAGAATCCATATGGACATTGGGATCTTTGTGTTTATTATACTAGTCAAATTTCAATACCTCAACTCCTTGGGGTGATGTATTCAAGATTCTCATGTCAAGTAGATTGCAATATTAAAGGTAGGAAGAGAAGATTGATTAGAACCAGATGTGTGGGTGGTAGCCTATTTATGTAATTGTCCCATATTTTGCAAGATTATGTTCATGACAATATTGTTATGTGGAAAAGGTGGAGATGGAATAATAGAGGCATGGTCACTAGAAACACTTCTAGAACTAGTGTCAAGACCAGAACCAACACCTACACCAATGCTAGAAAAAGTATCCTATGTAAAGGATGTAGTAATAGTGGATCTAGTAGACATGTCGATATATCCCAAGAGAGGATTCAGAGAAACATTAATACATGGCATAGTGCCACTTGATAATGGATTAATAGTAGATATAGCATCCACCATGTAGACTGACACTTTAGGGTTAGCAACACCAATCTGTGGGCTAGTTCCATCAAAGTGATCATCCTAGTTGCAAGACTTAGAAAGTGGGACATGATATCTTATAATCATAGATTGAGCCACTAACACCTCCAAGATCTTTCTCTCTAGAATAATAATATCTCTCAGGCTATTAATCATAGATCCATCCTAGAGGAGGAAATTCACTTAGCTCATGAACCCTTCAGTGTCCCTCAAGTTATCTTCTAAAGAGTGGAACAAATTAAATAGAATTGTGAGAGAATACTCATGATTGATAGTAGGAGGAGACCTTGAAGGAGTGTTCATTGGAGTATTATATAAAAAAATTGGCTATGAGATAAATGCAAAAGATCCCTACGTGGTAATTTTCTTAGAGAAAGGATGGGAAGGAAAAGGATAATCTAGGTTTACATTTCGTCAGAACATTAGGAAAGGCCTACTAGGACTTAACAGTTCAAAGAGTACTTATTCTATAAGTTCCCCTCACAACAACTCCAAAGGTAGTCTATTGGCATATGTGCAGAGTTTGATGACATGATGATATTGTATGCTGTCATTGATGTCAATATGCTAAAGTGTGAACCGGTATATTGAAGTAAGAAAACTGGCAAGAGAACCAATATGATGATGTGAACTAGTATATGTTGGTTCAAGTGAACCGGTATGTTGGAATCTGAACCGGTATATGCAAAATTTTGTATAGATGTTTCATTTGATATGACTACCGGTTGGTAGTCTCAGCTTCAGGGTTTCCGGTTGATGCATTCCAAGTTTGTGTGATTCGACCGATGACATTCTGTGATGGGTTAGCATTGAAATGGAGATCAGATCATGTTGCCAAGTTAGCCTTGTGCGCGTGAAGGATTTCCTTGAGGATCTTGCATGAAGAAGATTGATCCTATCTACCTTGGGAATGTGCGAAGTCTCAGTAAATGGTGGAGAGCGCATGATGGGTTATAAGCTTCCAGAAGCGGCAAAGAACGAACGATGGAGAACATCTTGAGATCTATTCAAGTCTGTTTTATTCAATGTAATATGTTTTGAACGGTCAGGATTGGAATGACCATATTGATAACCTAAATGTTTAGGGTTTAGGCTTTATGCCACCAACTTATCTATTTCCTATAAGGTCGATGATGATTTGCATTATGAAGTTGTTGAAAAATGTTATGTGTGTATCCAAGTGAAGAGATACTTGATTCTTGCCAGACCAGAGAAGTGTGTTGATACCTGTAGAGTGTGATTGCAAAAGCAAAGGAACCAAAGTGGATCTACATTGGCATTGAGTGCTGCTATCAAATCAGTGTATTACCTATTGACTTCTAACCATTTCAGCAGTTGGAAAATCCCTTAACTGGGTAGCTTTAACAGGATTTGTGTAAATCCTTTAACAAGGTGACTCAAATCAATGAGTTCTTCAAATCCTCTTGCAAGGTACCTTTAACAGGGTTCTAACCTTTAACCGGGTATTTAGCCATCACTTAACCGGGTGATCCCTAGCAGGATCAGTTCCTAGTAGAACTTATTGATTCCTTAACCGGATTAGGCTCCTAACAGAGCAGACTTTAGAAGAGTTCAAAAACAACTTGTGGGTATTCATCCCCATCGTGGTTTTTCCCAGTTGGGTTTCCACGTGAAAAATCAGTGTATCATGTGTGATGCCTTTTCATGTGATGATTAGTATTTTCTATTAAGCGGTAATGCATGTTGATCTAGTGGTCTTTATATTTCTGATATATTACTTGTTTATGCATATGGGTGAAGTGGAAAAGAGATATTAGGTGTGGTAAAGATCTAAGTGTTATCGGTTTATATCTTTCATAGTCATACTGTGTTTTGTTGGTAGTACCTTGTTTTAGATCGGTGATACTGCTTACCAGTTAGTTCAATCTTTGCAACCAAAGTGGTTTAAGGCTATTTTTGTCTATATTGATTCACCCCCCCCTCTCAGTATCTGTTGAGTACTTACTATTCATCATTATTCATCATAGTCTAGGTCATAAAGATCAAAGGCAAGCTCTACAACACTTTAATAGGTCCAAAAGTGTGTAACAAAGGAACCCACCACACACACTAAAATATTTTATTTAAGATGAGTTTTACATAATTTTTAAATGAGATAACTACATGATCATAAGAGACAAGATTTATGTAGAGTTCACAAAAATGTAGAGGAGAAAAAAGTAAGCCACTTCTAAAAGCATGTGATAACCTCTCAAGGACTCACCTATTCTACCTCTTTGCTTAGTATAAGAACACAGTGTAAAAATATATCAAGTGACCATAGATCTTAAAAAAATTTGACTAATCAACTCAAAAGATTAAGACTTATAGATGTTTTGCCGGACTCCTCTAGATCTTTATCTAGGATGCATGAATAGGCGATTTAGGATAGCACGATGCACTAGCGTCTTGTACTAATAGAGTTCAAAGTTTATACTAGAAAATACAATTGTTACTAGACTTTGATTTTTTATGCTTAATGTAATAGAAATGACAAAAGGAAACAACAACCAACTAACTAAAAGTAATAGAATTAAAACGAAGAGTAAAAGAAGCTCACAAATACCCAACACATGAATGCTCCAATAAATATGAATCTTCTTTGATAACTTGCATAAAACAAAGTACAAACAAAAATATTGTGCTTGTGTTTAATAGGTCTGCCATAGTCAAACCCTCATTTCAATGTTCCAACCTCTATTGATAACCAAGATAGGGGTGAACTCACAATGCTGGTTCCCACTTTTTGACCAACTTTGACACTTAGATGAATATTTTGAAAAAAACCTTCACTTTCGGACACCTATAACTTTTAAACCATTAAGAATTTGAAGATGATATAAAGTAGTGATTTTTAACATCTTGTTTGTAGATTCTAAATATATTTTTTTCCAATTTTTTTGAATAAAATTTTATTGATTTTTCCATCTCCCTCAAATAGTAGTTTTTTACAGCAAACAACATTTTTAAAAAGTGATTGGTATCCCGAAACGCATAATTTTTTTTCTATAAATGATAAAAACTTAATTCTTTTGAATTTTTGTTTGCAACATCAATACCCAGGGCATGAAGTTGGTTTGATAGTGATATGTTGAATATATTTCATTTTATTAAGTTTTGAAGTTTGACTAATTATAATTTAGATATAGGTGTACGTTTGAACACATAACTTGTTATATATATCAAAATTCAATTTTCTTTTTTTTGTTAAAAAGAAAACATCAATACCTAGTGCATAGATACTTTTCAGAAATTTTTTGAATTAGTTTACTATTTTTCCCAATGCATTGAACAAAGAAGTTCATGTTTGGTGAAAAACCTACATTCATAAGAAATAAAATAAAAATATATTAATGAAATTAAATATATTAAAAGTTATACTATTTGTAAATCTTATAATAAGGACTAAATACTTAAAAAAAAAACTATTAAATGAATTAATTTGACCCCCCAAAAGCTAATGTAAAACTGGTTTTTTTATTAGCATTTGATAGATGCAAAGGAGACTCCATTGCAAGTATGATTTAGAAGTAGAGAGGTTCTATCCAAGAAATTTTGATCTAAGAGCCTTTGATTTAACTCTCTTCAATTAATTACTTAAAATTGGATCTCTTAAAGCTTAAATCATTATATTTTCTAAAAAATGTATGATTTCAGCAAAAATCAGGACGTACCAAAAAGTGGGAACTAGCTTTGTGAGTTCACCCATAGATGATTGATAAAATAACAAGAAAAGTGCAAATAAACAAGATATTTGATATAAAATGGAGATAATGAGGAATCCAAAAAGGGAGACGGAAAAAAATTCTCTTCAACACTAGAAATGTAGAAGCCTATTGGAGTGAACAAGAGGCATGAAGCCCTAAAATGCACAAATCTATAATGGTTCGGTGATGTCATGGTGAAGATGCATTGATACTATAAAAATCCTTATGAGACCATGAAAAAATGCTTCATTGGCTACCAGAGATCAATTTGAGTGATTAAAGAGTGTAGATATTGATTAGAGAGACTAGAAAGACAAAATGAAGCCAAAAAGGCAAGATATATGCTTCAAAAAGGAATCTTGACGTCAATGCACACAGAAGGAGGCCTTACACTACATAAAATAATAGTTATAACACTCCAATGACCACTTTTGGACTATATTTTTGTGAGATGCTATCATATGACACACAAATATCTCTATGATAAACATATATCCCTGAGTGAGACAGTAAACAAGGCTAGGAAAATGATAAAAATAGGCTAACAAGGTAAGACAAGTGGGTGGGATTTAATGGAATTGTCCAATCAGCTTAAAGAGGAGGTTCTTATGTAACATGGAGTTGCACAAGGTTTAATTTATGACATTACATGTATTAATGTAAAACTTGATTATTTCAAGTTTCTACTTGTAGTGAGTATGATATTTGATCCTATAAAGTTAATAAATAATGTTGAGCTAGCACAAAAACTTAGTGGTTATGGGCATGAATTTTTCGTACAAGAGGACTTAACAAGCAATTCTCATAATATGAGCCATGTACATAGAAAATTGGATCTTTGGAAAAATATCTAGAGAGAAGATAATTGAGAATGGAGGTTGACCCCTCATAACAAAGTGCATTTGTTGACATGAAGGATCCCGTAAAGAATTTAAATGATTTGGTTGAATGAAGTAAAAATTTGGTCCAATCTACTCGTTATAAGTGCAAGAGCCTCTTCTATAAGTGCCCCTTCAATGTCTGAACATGCTTCAAAGCCTAAGAGCCTACAATGCATGATAATTTTGTGTCATGTATCTCCTCAACAGATACCCAATCCTAGTTTGACAATGGATGAAACTGATAGATGGGATGACCCAGATGACGCCGAGGCATTATAGGAACCATTACTTAAGGTAGTTGATCAAATTGCACAGAGGGTAGAAATTACCTTTGAGCCTTCTGATCAATTGTTAGATGGTGTAAGAATTAAGGCCACTGTCACATTTATGGAGGATGACAAATTCATCAATACTCAAGAGTAGAGAGATTTTATTCTAAAAACTAAAGAAGAAGATATTCATATAAGATGAAGACAATTTCTCCTAAGATGCATCTACAGGTAATTTCAAAATTGTATGTAGAGTTGAAGAAATAAATATATTGAATGAAAGCCCAAGAGACCAAAGAATTAGTTGACAAAGCTGTATGCATGCTTTTTCTAGGTTGGGATATATCCTCTGCAGTACCTTTTGATAATATAAGGATAAATAAGGGGAAAAATGAGTGCAAAAGGAGTTGATAAGGTTTATTTTGAATCAAATTTTGATCATGACACAAATACCCTTGCAATTTCATCTCTCTAATCACTAGGTAAGAGACCAGTTGTGATTCATGACCCCAACCAAATTGTGAGAAATCTTGTTGTCAATAGTTTGGATGATACAAGTCTAGTTGAAGTTGTGTAGCTTGACCATGCATGCAAGAATGTTTGTTGAAGCAATAGTGAAGAAATAATATGGTAAAAATGTGAGATACAAAAAAGAGATATTAATATTGAATGATAAATTAAATGTTCCCACTGGTGTCATGTCACAATTACTCCTCCAATATCTATAGATGAGAAAAGAAAAGTAAAAAATGAAGTGATTATATTGAGGAAGAGAGGAGAAGGGATTTTCAAAGATTAGAATCATTCAAGAGTTGATATTTATGCAATTTATTAAACAAAAAGTTTGAAAAGGTGATGAGACATATTAAAAGGCTCTGGGAGAAGCACGAAGCAACACAAAATTTCATTGTTGAGAAGAGAAGAGCATAAATAAAATAAAAATATATGAAAAATAATAGGTGTATGATGATGCATCTTCTTAATATTCTTTAGGATTCAATTATTTTGATGAAGATTCTTTGGAACATTTGAGATCTATTAGTAATGAAATTAAGACAATTAGTAATATTTTAAGGCAGCATAAGACGTTTCATTGGCTTATTGTCAAAGAGCTGAACATCTATGATAAACTGAAGTGATCGAGTCCTATTCTATCATTCTAGAATGAAAGAATAAAAAATAATAGATCAAAATGATGGAAAATTCTCACATGTTATTTGCCTAATCATAAATACTATTAATAATGATTTAGAGAAGGCTATTGATAATTTGAGTTTCCAATAGGATAAACTATCAATGGTAGAATATAGGATGATGCAAATTAATTCCTACTATTGTCACATTTTCTAGTAGATAGTATGTAGAGGACATGGTGAAGAAAAATTAGTTGTTTTAGAATAGATAAGCTAGGAATGAATAAATAAAATTTTTGGCTAAATTTGAAATTATCTAAGTGCGACCTTTCTAGATCATTTGACTATGGGTAACTATAGTTATGAAGTGAAAGAGAAATGCACCTAATTTGCATTTTAATTTGTTAACTGATTGTATTCTCTTTATTATATAAATATTTTGTAATCATATGTCACGTCCCATATGGCTACACCAAGGTTTACATCATTCAAAATCAATTTAGAGAATTGAGAATCTTCATCAAAGTACATGCAATTTTTGCATCAACATTCTCTTAGATAGTGCAATTTTTTTTATTGTATGTGCTATCAAAGATGTATTTTGGCATAATCTACCATTTTAAATGATTGTCAGCTAAAAAATTGATGTGTACAATGTTTGATTCTTGTTTCTTCCTTGTTCCTATAAAAAGGGTTTCAAGGATTTTTTGAGGGGTTGTTAAATATTGATTTGGGTGTGTAGTATAGAGTAGTGTTGTGTTTAGAGGTAGAAGCCAATTCTATACAAAATCTTCTCCATACCATATATACAAATTTCATCTGAATCAATATAACAAAGATATTTTGGGCTTGTGATTATAGTGGTTTTGTGTTTGTGTCAGTTGTTTATAAGTTTCCTTCATGGGAGTAATTAAATGCTTTAACCAAATTGCTATGAATTTCAGTAAATGGTATGAGAATGTAAATGAGACTTTGCAATAATATAAAAAATATTTATTAATGTAAATCATTAATGTTTTTATCCATTGATTTGAACTAATTTGTTATCTATATAAAATTATTATCGACAAGTTTGAATTTGATGCCCTTGGATATGCACCAATCTATTAAGCTACTCAATCGTTGTTTAGAAACATTCACTAAATAATCAATTCATTTTACTTTTTCATATTTTCTACAAGTAGTCTGGGTTAAAATTATATTCTCAATTGCTGGTTAAGTCTTAGTAACCAATAATAGACCAAATTCATGGTTAAGCATTCTTTCCTTAGTATATTTTAACTAAGTATCCATCTGTTTTACTACAATACCTAAATATAATTTATTAAAATCATTAGGTATTGTAAAGGGGAACCTAGCATGGTTTTTCAAAGCCTAAAGTGTAGATGATAGCAATCATTTGACTAAATCTTATTTATTAGCAATTGATTCAAGAATCTAAAGATTGAAAATAACTAATTCAAAGAAATTCCAAAAAAAAAATTGGAACCACCAACACTATTCATATATTAATTCAATACATAACAAATATTTTATTTGAGACTTGAATGTAATTTATTATTATACATTTTATAAATTATGATAATTTATAATATATATAAATAAATATAATATAAATTATTAAAAATTCATGTTCTAATAATATAATTATACATTAATTTTCATTATAAAAATAATTTTAATAATTTGTTAGAAATATCATAAACATGTATAAATGCACATTTAAGATTTAACTAATACAATATAATGCACAAGTCTGCCATTTTGTTTCCCATTAAAGCAAGTTAGCACTTGTATTTATTTAAATAAAAACACTATATATCATTGATATATTTTTCTTATTTTCATTATTATGCTATATTATGCTATAATATTAAAAATTGGTGGCTAAATGGAAAGGAAAATACAATCAATAATGATGGATAAGTATAAAGACAATTATAAACCTTCAATGTTTTAATAATGTAATGATATATCAATTTTAATCTAATCATATACTAATTCAATATTTAAAATGAGAGTTGTTTGGGACTTGTCTATATCTATGTCTATATCTATATCTATATCTATTGGAAATTTATTTTCCCAAATTCTCTAATTAGAAATATTTTATTTCCTATAAAAGTAACTTAATACTTATAGTTTCTTATAATAATTTTTTTATTATAGATATTATTTATTTATTTTTATTATTATATTTTTGCTTTGTAATGGGAACTTTTTAGAAAATCGTGAGCCCACTAGGTCATTCTATATTTATTATTATGTTACATTACATTATCATATTAAAAAAATTATGATAAAACTTAATTAATAACTAGTATACTTATATTCTAATAAAAAATATGTAAAATAATACCGAGAGACAAGTGGCAATGATTCAATTTTATTCAGAGTAATAAAATAATTCTTATAGAGAAACTGAAACATGCATGCATTTACCTATCATCTACATGTCAAATTTATTCAAAGACATTTTTTTGTTTAGAGATATTTGTATGTCATTGCAGATGCCTCTTGACATAATGATGATTAAGTATAATGATAATTGTTAAACCTTCAATACTCTGCTATTGTAATTATATTTTGATTTTAATCAAATCATATATTAATTGTCATTTTTAAACTTAACTTTTAAAAAAATTGTTAGCATCATTATATAAATTTCTACATCTATTATAAAAAAGTGGATACATTATAATTGGCATATCTACATGTGTGTTGACTTATCTCAAAATATCAATAACAATCATTATATATATAGTCCAACAATCATCAAGGATAAATTTGTGAGGATAGTATATAATTGTAAATTTGAAAATAAATTATTTAAAATTGATGTATGTAATTTCATGATACGAACACACATTCAATAAATCTTAAAATTGAAGCGATTTGTATCAAGAATAAATTTTTCAAGATAGTGTATAGTTGTAAATTTAAAAATAAACTACTTAAAAGATTGATGCATACAATTTATAATATGAACACACATTCAAGAAATCTAAATTAAAATGATTTATAGATATCATGTTTTTTTTTTTTCAATAAAAGTGGAAAACCACTAATTTTATTAATAATTGTATATAAAAATTTGTAGATATAATGTTAAAACTCATTGAAAATATTAATATCACAACCAATCAAATTGATGCCTACCCTATTGGAAAATAAAGTTACAACGGAAAGAGAAACTTGAGCTTTACACGTTACGTAAAAGAATTGTAACACCTATCTATTTAAACTGCCTATCAATTTATCTGTTCGGCAGGGAATTTGGCAGCGAATTTGGCAGGGAAAATATGCACATTTGGTCGGAATATATATCAATGTCTTTTAAACAGTACGTAAAGATAATAGAAATATCTTTAATTATTTAAACTGTAGCATTAATAAAAGTATTTATAGGAGGTATTTGATACCAGTAATAAAAATATTAACAAATGTATTGAAATCCCTACCTAAAATCACATATAAGTGTTGTGCAAATTACAATTATATTTTCACAACAGTTTATGAAGATTCCTTCAAAGTTTCCATCTCCATAAGCTCATGAAATGAACCTAAAGAGGGTCGTAAATATGAAGGTTTTAAAATATGGCAGAAAGACTGTGAAAGATGACAATAGGCCATGAATCAACATTTCATTTTCCAGAGATTTTCTATCACCCCATAATCAAGTTGTTCTGTAACGAATTCCAACGGCCACCATGGCATTCGAAGATCATCCTCTTGAACTGAAATGGCAGATAACTTGGATCATCCACTTTTGCTGAACCCATCTCAAATGGTGGGGAGTCTTCACCTGAAAATCATAGTACAATTTAAACATCAACTGAATCACATAAAATACATTAAATGAAAGTATTAAATGTGAAGCTAAACGAAAATGGATAAATTTAAAAGCAAGATGAGCGCTATAGCCAGTACCTGAACTGGACCCAAATGAGTATTCAGCCCTATCCTTCCATTGTTGAAGATCTCTTTCTGTAGCACCCAACTTCTCCTCCACTGACTTCAATCGTCTCTCAAGCTCTACACATTTTTCTTCATTCTCTTTTTTTAAAAGATCCAAGTCATATGGTAACACACCATATTTATCTACATAAGAAATGTTTAATTGTGGCATTTGAGTCTTGTGCGCTGACAAACAATTAGCACAAAGGCCAACCTGGAATTCTTTCATTCGAGAAAAACAGTTCTTTCTCTCCCTCTTCTTCTTCATACATCCAGCGAAATACCTTGTGCCTGCACCTATAGCAGCAAGTAACAAGAGCTTCCACATTTTGATTTTTGGTTTCTACTAAACAAAATCCACACCTACAAACCTCGAAACCTCGAATCTCTGAGTATCTCTTATGAATCTCTTTGTATCTTCTACAATATAAGTAAAAAAAGATTCTAATTTATCCTTTCGACTTAATTAAAAATGAAAACACTCCAATTACTTGATTTGAAGCAGATTGTACAGTTAAGCACCAACATGGAAAAATGGGTTATTATAATGTTTTAAACTATATAACTGTTTCTTTTTGGGTCACCTAACACAGATTCCAGAATGAAGATCATTAACACAGACATATACTTGCAGCGTAACATGGGCATTTACATGCAGCGTTGAGATCGGAGTTCTTGGCGGTCATGGATTTGGAAAAATCACCTAAACAACCAAATATATTTAACTGTCTTTATGGAAACTATGTAGGAGCTTCCTTTTTCATCTCCAAGATGTCACCATGCATACCTACCTTTATCATTTTTAGAAACTTCATTTGTCTAGAAGCTTTCCGTGGACTTTTCATACTCTAAAAACATACTAAAAATGATTTAAGAATGTTCAATTACAAGAAATTAGTATGTTCTCTCTCGTTGCTTCACTTCTGCTCATACTATTTGGTATCATGTTCTCTCTTCTTGCTTCATTTCTGCTCATACTAATTGGTCTCTAGTCTTCTCAATGGTTTCCGTAATTTTATTCTTAATTAATCTTCATCTAGCATTTTTAGGTTTCCCTCGATTAAGTTCTAAAATCATTATGGTTTTCCTTGCTACCTATTCTGGGTATTTTCAATAGACAGCTCCCTTTGGTTTGAAATAGCAAACAATTGACAAGGTTTGATAATCATTGCAGAATTGATGGGGTGGTAACCCTAATTTTTTTTTGAGAAAAACATCTAATTAAGTTTAAAATATTCATTCGTTAATCTAAAATCATATAGACTAAGGAACATATTAAGTCTAGAGGATGTCCATCAATTTTGAGTGTTTAACACTTTTAAGCTTAGAAGTCAAAACTTAGTGTATACGATTTAAGATGTCTAATACTCACCTAACTAAGATCGTTGTCCTCCATAATGAAAACCTGTTAATAGATGTATGATAAAGGCCTACTAATAGATGTTTTGAGACTACCTAATATATATTAGTTTTATTTATGTATTATATTTGAATTTCATAAATCCATAAATCATTTGAAAATTTTGTATGTTTCTAACATCATCTTAAAACCATATTACTTTCTTTCATATTTATCATTATATTGGTTTATTACTATAGAATCAATTTATTTAACTGTTTGAGTTTGAAGAACATGACCTTCCTAATTTAGTGGATTCTTTTTAAAAATAAAATAAGCATTATATTTTTCTTTATAGATTTGAAGTGCATAAATAAAAATGAAATAGACATCAAAATTTAACAAGATTAGATAATTTAATCATAAATTAATCTCTATCTAGAAAATGAGACAAATGTATGTAGTGATTTCTTCTCAAATTGTGGAAGTGAACATCATAATTACATGTTTAGATCTAAACTTTAGGAATAATTATGTAATAATTTCTAAAAAAAATGGAATCAGATTTTAAATTAAGCTGTAATATTTATGTAGTGGCACATTAATTGAATTATCATATAAGACAATATGTATTTAATTAATTTTATTTACATAATAGTAATCATTTAATTAGTAGCATGTAACTAGTAAATTTACGAAAAAACTAGGCACTACCATAAGATGGTAAATTTGAAATATACTCTAAAATTATTTCTATCATGATCACTTAATATAATTTATATAAGCTTATTTGGTGTAAAATATGACTAAAACAAGAATTTTATCAAAGTAAGTTGGGATTTATGTTACCTTCATTTAGAATATACTAGACTAGAACTTATTGATATGAATAGCTAAGGATTTATGTTATCTTACATTTATAATGAGTAGAATTATAATTCAAGTACATGGTACCCTTTAGGATCAACTTTGAGATATTAAAGATATTGACTCAAGAATGGTATACTCTCTTTAGGATATTCACTAGAACTAAATCTTATCTCATTATCTCATGTAAATGTATTGAATCAAATGGAAGTTTTATTAATAGTGTAATTTGTACATATGAAATGTATTGTTCCATTTCACATCCAGTGAATCTTGACAATAAAGATTAATTAAATATGATAGCTAAATTTACATTTATATAAATATAATTAATAAATAAACTCTCAAGGCAATTATCTTGATTTTCCATAATATGATCAAGTTCTTCATTTATATCATATAATTCCAAATCCTTATATACCAATTAAAATTTATGGATGATAACCTTTTAGCCTAGGTTTCCACATTCAACAAATTGGGGTCGCTGGAATCCAAACTATTGGAGAGTGGTGTGGGAGCTAGGGTTTTGACACACGATGGAGAGGCAGGGGAGCATGTATAGGATGACCGTGAGGCAAATGGTAATGAGGGGGTGATTTTTTTTTGGCTTCTTTTTCTTGTTTGACCCATGTTTCTAGTCTTCTTGGTGTTTGATTCTTTGTGTGGGCAATTTTTGATCATGTGGCACTTGTACCTGTGCTTTCTAGCTTTCTTGGTGTTTGTCAAGCCTCTTTGGGTAAGAATTGTTACGTTTCTTGGCTTGGGGTATGCTTAGGAGTCCTCCATGTTGTTGTTTTGAAATCCCCTTAACTATCGCTAGAGATTGTAGCTTGCGGGTTCCCCTACCAATAGCAGTTTCAGGATTTTGTGGGTTGCCCTAATTTTTGGTTCGTTGCCTTTGTGGTGAGTGGACTAGGTGTCATTGTGGCAGGTGGACTGGGTGTCTTTATGATGGGTGGATGGGGTGAAGGATCCTTTGTTGATTTATTTGTAGGTTGCCTATCCAACAAGTAATGTTTCCAATCTTTTACCTCTTTGGGTTCTATCCTCTACAATTTTAGAAGCTTAGGTTTTGACCTTGGGGTTTTTTGTTGGTGACATGTGTTATTGGGTTTTGGAAAATGTTTCTATCGGTGTCATTTCTTCACTGGAAGTTGTGGGTTGGCTCTGGAAGAATGCCAAGGGATGGCTACCCTATAGGAGATTAACTATAGAGGGTTATGCCTCCTATTTTCTTGCATCTATGGTGGACACTATTTCTCTTGTGGGTCTTTTCATTTTCCCCCTTCTCTCCTCATCATTTGGTGTGATTTTATAGGGTGACTCTAATTGATTATCATGTTTAGATATTTGGCTGGGATCTTCTTTGTCTTGGGTGGTTGAAGGGGACTGCTAAATTCCTTCCTTTAGGGCTTCTGGTCTCTAGAGGTATTGTTGAAATTAGACCTATTGAGGTGGTCTAGGATGTTCTATTTGCATGGTTATCTGCTAATCAAAGGCTCAAGGATGCCTTTCAAAATACTCGTAGTATTTTTTATCTTGTCCATGCAATGGTTATTTTATTTAATACATATTTGTAGTGATTAGAGTCTTCTTCTATCACAAGTTTTTCTTGTGTGTCTCAAGATTGTTTTTGATTAAGGGTAAATAGGTTTTGAGGGGACTCGAAACCTCGTAAACAAGTTTTGAGGGGACCCAAAACACCATAGGTTTTGAAGGGTCCCCAAACCCTTAGATTTTACCAAGATCTGGAACCCACATAACAATGATTCTAAAAGAAAGGAACATCAGTGAACCAGTAGTGAAGCCACAAACTCAACACAAAGTGTCCCTAACACATAAACAAGGGTTTTACAAGGCTCCCTAAACCTATAGAATATTGGGGTTTTGAAAGGCTCCCCTAACCTTCATCAAGGGTTTTAAACTGGCTCCCAAAACTAGCAAACAAGGGTTTTGCTAGGCTCCCATAACCAGTAACAGATTCATTAGCTTACGAACAATACAACTAAGCCTTAACCAAAAAACATCATTGGCTAGACTGGGCCCTTTAAAATTCTTAGCATCCAGCATGCATGTGGAATGAACAAAACACACATGGGGGTTTTGAAAGGCTCCCCTAACCTTCATGACATACACAAGGAGATTTTTAGAAGGCTCCCTCAAACCCCCCAAAAAATGGAAAGCATGGTTAAAAAAACCCACCCCTGACCATGAAGGTAATGGCATGTAGCCTCAACTAGCAACTCGAGCAACATCCTCACCCAAAAGGCCTTCTCCCACCATCTTCCCACCTTAATAGGGAAGAGTTCCACCTAGATAGGAATAGAAAGAAGGAAAAACTTCAAATTCAGAGACTCTCTTCTAGCAAGTAGAAACCCGACCACTCCCAACAACCAAATCTCCACCTCCATAGGAGAAAAGGCCACTTCAAACAGGCTAGGTAGAGAGCAGTCCAAAAGCCCCCACATAACAGTCATGGAATAGAAAAGAAAAAGCTCCTCCACCTGAGAAGGAGGACTATACAGAATAGGGAATAGATAAGGGGAATGAGCAGAGGAAACCCTAACCCATGATAAAATATGAGAAGACCAAAGGGTCTGCTCACCCCTAAAATAACTAAACCCCTCCAAAACAGTCATACTCTGCCATGACCACATAGAGCCCTACATCCTGAGACGCATAGAAATAGCAAGGGATAGGGGATTCCCCCACATAGGCCCAAGAAAGAAAAAGCCATGCAAAACAATCTGCAACCCTTCGCGGGGCACCAAGGACAAACCTGCACCACCAAAAAGATAGGACAAGGCAAAGAGGGGGTAGAAAAACTCCACCAGTCCCTGAACGAGACCCATAGCCTAGCCTAACACAGGGCACCAAAGCCAAAACACCTCCGTGTGAGATCAAAGACACCCAAGAAGGAACATCTCATGTGGGCAAAGAACCGCAGCCAGCCGGAAGCACAGCAATCTGACCGCACAAAAACATGAAAAAGGGGCAAGGACACACCACCCACCTCAGCATGTTCAAACCACACATTTTGCAAACCACAGAAGCCTGCACAGAAATCAGGACAACCAACCTCGGCCAAAGAGAAGAGGCCCATCTCTTCACCACCTTCCTCGCTGTCGTCCTTGTCTCCATCACCTGAATCAACAAGCGTTGAAACCCTAGCTTGTCCCGCTCATCATGCTCTCCATGTTATGGCCCCCATCCTTGTCAAATTTGCAAGGTGGTCCAATTAGTAAAAGGTTGTAGGAAGCCTTTCGAAACACATTTCTTTTTATTTGTTCTCTTGGCTACAATGGTTCTAGTCTAAAGGTTTTTTCATGAAGTTGGTTTGGGGTTCTTTCCTAAACCCCTCTATTCTGATTGGGTAGTTTTGTTGTATTGGGACCCTTCATACTCTTGATTTGTTTCTTTGGTTGAAATCCATTGTTTAGAGAAGATTTTGTCCTTTTTGGTTTTTGTTGGTCTTGGTGGTCTTACTGCTTGTGAGTTCCTCCCTTTTGCGCAACTGCATGGTAGTTATATAGTCACTTAGGCCTCTCCCAATTTTATCTAATCAGAACAAATAGGTGCTAGCATAAACCCTAAGTTTCAACACTCAACACCCATGATTCAATATTCAACACCCTATTAAATTTATATAAATATCCTACCTACAAAATATATCTAGTAATTGAACCAACATATCTTTTACCCTTACTGAGCTATCATTTTTGCCAATTTGATATTTATATGTGAATTTTTGTGACTAAAAATATCATTTATCTCTCTTTCTTATATTAGTGCTCATTACCTTATAAGTATATCTAGTTTACAATCCTAATGTTAAGCCATTCCTATAATGCAATTCATCATCTACAAAAGGATGTGTACAAGGTAAAATATTATCATAGGATTAACTTAGGTTAAAAATTATGAAATCTATCCCACATACACTCTTTGACCAAAGCCCTTTTTTTCAAATAGGATAGGTCTATGAGAAATTAATATATATATCAATATTGGATGTATAATTTTTTTGTCATTTGCATATTGTTGTGATGAACATACTTTTTCTCGGTGTTTATCTATAAGAAACATTTATTTATTTATATATAAATTTGTATGTTTTCAATATGGATAAACTTAACATGTTCATGCACATGTTTAACGTTTTGCAATGTACAATTAATGATTTATTTATTTTTCATATAATTATAAATATAGGCGATTCCCACTATACTCGAATGGACCAAATAGTTGAGAATAAATTTATATTGGAAGAAATTTTTAGAAACATCCAAACTGCACCTAAAATCCCTCAATCTCAAAGCCCCTACCTCAACACCCCCATATCAAATATCTCACAAAAACCCCTAGTAAAACCCACCATGCATTGACCTCATGAGGCTTACTTGTGAGAAATTATAAATTGTAACATTATTTTTCTTCAAGAAAAAATTAATTTAATATGAAATATATTTAACGTTCCCCCATGGAGCATAATGTAAATTATCATTGATTCAATAAGATCAATTTAGAGGAAGGAGAGATAGTGATTATATGTTGATGGATTATTATACAAATTCAAAATGCAACTAGAGTAATTGCTAAACTAGTTAGCTGTTAACACTTTCTAGATTGATCTATTCACACATAAGCTTAACTTTACTTAATTATTTTAGATATTTGTCTCACTTCATGTAGTTAATACATGTGTGCTCACTTGATGAGGCACCTCTTCATAGACATGTGCCACTTGTGAGAAAATAAGAGGTGGACAAAAATATAAGTTTCAAGTCTATTATGAATCAGATCTAATTGTGTTTAGAAAATGGAAATAAAATCATCTATAACAAAAAGAAAGAAGGATAAAACCATAGAAAACTAGACACATAACATCATGATTACACGAGAAAACCTTTTTGAAAAAATACTCCACCAAGAACAAATGAATGAATTATATTATCAACACTATGTTATTGTTATACAACACTATAAACTCCTCTCAATTCTTCAATATGACAACATAATTCTTACAAACTGAAACTTGAACAAACTCTATGTCATCACTTGTATGTAAATCCCCAATATGTAGAAACTCCTTTACATGGTAAACCGCCATGTTATCACAAAAAAACTAGCTTCAAACCCACTTGATAAATCATATGCATACTTCCTTGGAATCATTAATTCCACTCAAAATAGTCACTTACATTTCTCTATAGTTTTCATAAGGAGTGACTCATGATGCAAATCATCAAAATAACATGTCTGGTGTGAAGTGTCCAAAAGATACTTTTTAAAAGATTCGACCAAAACTTAATCTAAAAAACACTAGTAGTTGAATAAAAAAATATCATTAGTAATTAACAAAATATCATATTTTTATGTAAAATATAACTTATACGTGCAACTTAAATAGACCAAATCCCTATTAGTAATCATAAGTGTGTGTTATCTCTAAGTTTTATATCCAACACCAAAGGAACAATAGTGAACACAAAAAAATATTTGTTATTATAAAAATAACATATTATTATATAAAATACAACCTATATTGAATACAAAGGGACAAATTGATGAACAATAAACCTTTGGAGAATCCCTCACATTTCATGGAAAAAACCAAGCTATTTATTGTGTTCACCTTTCATATTTGTGATAAGACAAATTATTTATATGAAATATTCCAATGCATATACATTGCTACCCCAATATTTGTAGACATAAGAATAATATTTAAGAGAGAATCTTATTTTATAAATGACACACTTGTAGTGGATAGCTACGATATTTTATTTTAAACAAAAAAATATTTATTTCACTTGTTAATCCACATGGATTTTGGCCTTTTGTATATAACATTTATAGGTTCTCTTGTGTTCAAGTATTGGTCCATTTTTACCAACATTTGGTAATTATTTTATTTACATGTAGATTACTTATTTATAATATATAGTATAAATTTGTGGCAAGACTGGATATTATAAGCACAATTTCTATAGCATTTTACTATTGGATCCTTTACAACAACTTACACCTCTCCCCTAAAGCACTTGATTTTGTATACGAAATTGTTTTATAGAGAAATAAGAGAGGAATATGACAAATGGTTTTCCAAAATAATAAACCATCCAACGATAGTAAAATAGAAAGATTATATGTCAAATATAAATAATTATTTCTAAGAATAGTAATTGTCACTTTTGACAAGTCATGAGTAGAAACAAATAATCCTCATACATTGAATATATATATGATATCATTGACTTGGAACTTTATCACGATGGCCCATATCCAAAGCTAGGTATCCAAAAAACATTCCTCAACAAATATGAGACCCACTAACAACATGAAATATGATTCCTTACTCAAGTCTTATGCATAAGTTAATAACTTTTCTAAAAGTGTCTTTGTAACCTCTACTTCCAACACCACTTCATTTATGAATGCATATGCAACTAGTATACATATCTTAAATAATATATCTAAAGAAATGTTGATAGATATCAATTTGAAGTATTTTATTTTATTTTTAATTTTTATGATTGCATATCATTGTTTGTGTATGGTGTTTACTGTAGAAATATTATGTTCATAATTAATATTAATATTTTCCATTAAATTATTGTCAAATTTGAGGTAAAATGTTAGAGTTTTTGCTAGCTTAACATGCTTATTTCATTCCACTCCACCCCTTGCTACCATTGTAGAATGCCTATCAAAATTAATAACTAATACCAAGATTTTAAACAAATATTAATTGTCTTAATTGTAGACTATTTTCAAATTATATCCTAGGTGTCTACAAAATCTTTTCAAGATTTTTGGAGATAAATACAAAATGCATAACATTGTAAGGTAAAGGACATTAATTATTATATTTATCTATAACCCATGTGTTTAACACAAGTATCATCTAAGATATATTATTTGATGTCACTTAATATATTCAAGATACTATTTTAACTTTACATAATCTAAAGACTTGGACATTTAGCTTACTTTTGTATATCAAGTATATTTCCCCCTCTATTCTAATTTCATGCATCTAGTCGATTCATGAAATTGAAGGGGATATAATCTATCACTAATACTCTTATGTTGAGATTATATAGTTACAAGTACATACACAGAGTCTTATGGACATATCTAAATTGATCATTACCACAAGACATGGAAATAACCAATATGTCATGTCATATTATGGCCATTGCATGTGGTGAAGAATTATCATACCACTATATATATAGGAATTATTTTCTATCCTTACTCAATCACATACTCAAGTACATCTATCCAAAAGAGATAGGCATCCATCCAACCGGGATGGGCATCTAACCATATGGGTTAGGCATCTATCCATATAGGACTAGGCATCTAACCATATGGGGTAGGAATCTAACCATACGGGTTAGGAATCTATCCATACGGGATAGGAGGTTTCATCTATCCAATCAGGGATAGGCATCTACCCAAATAGGGTAGGCATCTATTCATAAGAATAGGATATGCTCTCTCTAGAGACTTTAGACTCATCGGGACCATCTAGGTCGTGAGCCACTCTCTAAAGACAACACTTCCCTACTAGGAGTGCACTGAGGTCACCGTCCTTAGGAGTATAAGAATAATTACATAAAAAAACTTGAGTTCTACCTCACAATTCGGCCTAAAGCCTTGGGAAGTCAAGCGAATCCATATGGGATTCCTTCTGAGTATGCATTGAATTAATTTTAACCTTTCAATTATTATTTGTACCATTTGATTAAAAGACCAAGGAGCTTCAAGAACCAACTACTCACCCATTATCAAATCCTAATCGCCATCCTTGAACGCCTGAGTACAAGGGACAACTCCGTCCCTAGACTGCCTACATACCCATTTTGGCACAGGATCAAGGTGTAAAGTATGTAGTTCTGGTTTCTAACTATGGTTTAATGTAAAATTTTTGGTGGGTACGCAACCCTTTCTAGGGTCAATGTCCCAGACAATTTCTCTATGGTTGCTACCCATGATGGTAGCTCTATAGCAAAAAGGCTTAAGGTGGCCTTCTACTTGTGTCCTAAAACAATTAAGTTCTATTTTCTATTAAATACGTCACCCTTAATCCATTATCATCCATTGAATTGCATCAAGATAAATTAAATTTCCAAGATATTCACACACATCCAAACCCTAATGGGGTTATCTAAAGTTCAACTGATCGGATGTAAATTCATTTAAAATTTAATCTTTTAGATTATCGATCCAAGGGGGATTACCCACCCCTTGGATTTTAACTTCCAAATGACCCTTATTTCTGCTCGATGATTTAGAGGGATGATGCCACAGATGTCGTTATTGCAGCTTTATTAGGCATTAAGTGCAATAGTTCAACACGATGACATTACCCATAAGTGTGACCCAGAGGCACCATAGATACCGAACACTGCTAATTTTTGGTTTCAACTCCTCTTGTTTATTTATCTAACTAGGAATTTAACTTTGAATTCATGAATCTTAAATGAAGCAATATACCAATACAATTATGAAAAGAAATTATTATATACAAGGAATTATCGCTTGAATTTAAATACTATAGTATGAATTTTACATAATTGAAAGGAATATAAACAAATCGACTACTTGGAATAGCATTTTCTCCTAAGGAAAGTTATGATAATTAAAATTTTGAAAACTTGAACTAAATACATGAAATTACTAATTGCTTGGAAACCATGATACTTCCAAAGATAGCTTATGAAAATGATTTGAATTACTTGCAAGATATAATTGTTTTGGGACAAACTGTTACACAATAAGTATGATTCCTAGTACTGATTTGCTTGAAATAAAATTAAATGATTGAATAGCAAGAATTTGGAAATAAATTTTAACACCTACTTGTTTGAAGTGAAAAGTACTTAATAATAATCCCAACTAATTCTTCCATATGAAGTAATACAAATTTCATCTACAAATGATAACACTACTTTAAATGTTAATCCTAATACTTGAAGGGTACTAAATTGCTTGAAATAGAATTTAAATTATTAAATAATTATACTTTGGAAATGAATTTAATACTCAATTGTTGAAGGAAAAATGAAACAACTATTCAACAATAAGCTTCAAACTAACCACATTATTCTTAGTTACTAATTGTTTTAAAAAGAGATTAGACAAGGGTGTAAACATTTGCTAGTTAACCAAGTAAATAATACTAAGTCTCCTAATAAAACAATTCTAATCAATAAACTTCTAGTTGCTTTTGAACTAATACCTTTGCAAGATTATAAAGTGATAACTAATTACTCCTTACACTTGAAGTAACATTAACTTTATCGTAGGATACATTCTAAAAATGATAACTTTATCAATTTCAAATACTTCAAAGGGAGCTAATGTTTTCTCCAAAAATTACCCTCAATTAAAATTGTTATTAAATTTTCTAATTGATCATGGAATAGGTTTCTTGAAAATCATTTGCTAAAACAATTTTAGTTTTTAATAAACTCTCTTTGCATCCTAGTTAATACTATTACCATATGAATATTTAACTATGCAATTTATCTCTAATTTTAATGTTAATTAAATTTATCCTTACTAATTACTTGTATTATTAAGTTTAACTTTTCTTTTTACTAGTCTTATGTTTCTTTTAGCTAGAAGGTAAATGATTTTAACTATTAAAAGAAGTGACTATTCACAATGCCTTATATACTCATATCTTGGCATCTAATAAAGAAACAAACCAAATAATCAACCTTTGGAATTGAGGCAAAACTTTGTTTAACATTAACTCATATTGCTGAAATACCTAAAAGTGTTACTACGAATCTAAACACATTTACTTGTTAGGTAAATTCCTTTAACATTTGATACTTGTACAAATTGAAATATACAAAAGTTAGTTTTGAAATCCAATAATTAAAGAAATTAATATTTGAAATGTATTGAATGTCTTGAGGGAACCCACTTACTATTAGGATTTATTTATTTGATGAAAAGATCCAAAACTACAGAATAAGTGTATCATTGGCGCAATAACAGTTTCCTTTGCTTTGTTTTTCCTAAGTCAAACTAATTTGTTTAATAATGAGATTTAACTATTATATCTACATCCTAAGAAGGATTAATTCAAGATGATAGATCTCTTAATGCTCGATTATCTATTAAAATTCTCAAGTGTTAATTGACCCTTTTGCCTTATGCAATATTTATCTTTTCAAAACCCAAGGGACTCTTTTCCCATCATTGAGGAGATACTAACTCTTTAGAATTTAAAAAGAATCAAAATTTGCAACTTAATTTTCCATAATTAAAACTCCAATAAGGTATCCATTAATATGGGTTAGACCCTTTTCACTTAAATTTTCCTTTAATATTTTAATAATCTAATTCTTAAAACTAGAGATGATATTTTAAACATATTTCCATTAATTTTAATAAGGTTAGATTATAAATAGGTCTCATTAATCCTTTTTAAATAGATATCAATAAATATAACCGTTTTTCATTAAATAGACCTCAATAAATAAATCCATCAATAAATTTGATTAATTTTCAATTATTAAAATTCATAATTATAAACTAATCCTAAATGATTTTTTTAATCACCAAGTGCATAATTAAATTTCAAAGAACTATAAACTTATTAATTTTAATCATTCAAAATAACGTTCAATATTCTAAAATGTTTTTAATTTTAAATTAAGCACATAAAATTTAATTACAAACTCTAAAGTATAATTCAATTTTAATAAAACAATTCTTAACTCAAAATATATATATGTTTTTTTTTTTAAATAATTGACTCAAAATCTTTTAATAATATAATAATAAACTTAAATCTACAAACAAATTTAGAACATAAATTTAATATGATTTTAAATAAATTTGATATATATGTTTATATAATACATATTTGAAGGGAAATTTACCAATTTATTAATCAAGGCAAGATTTACTTTTTTCTTTTTTTAAATTCATACATGCACAGGTTATAATATTTTTTTTCCAAAAAATCCAAAGAGATGAATATGTTTCTAAAAAGTACAGAGATGAACTTTTTTTTTCTGTAATGCACAAAGATGAATGTTTTCCTAAAATCCATACATGAATATTTTCCTAAAATCCACAGAAATGGGTATTTATCTAAAATACACAGAGATGAATATATTTCTATTTTTGTTTTCTTTATTTTGATTTTATATTACTTTGGCAATAGATTTATTTTTGTTCAAGTTATTCTAATATATATATTTCATTCTAAAAAAAATCTGATTTTTTGTAAAATAAAGAAAGTTGATTGAGGAAAAGATTTCAGATTAAACAATATTTGAATTTGTATATGCATATTTTTTTAAAGAAATCTATTAACCAATTTATTTCCTACATGCAGAATAAAAAAAGAAGATTTTTTTTTCCTTTCTTTTTTTTGATAGAAAAGCAATTTATTACATGTATTTGATTAAATCAATTAACAAAAACTAAAAAAGATTTCTTTGCAAAAATCTGAAATGGATAAAAGAGATTTCTTAAAATAAATAAAATTAAAATATAAACTTTGTTGTGTGCAAAATTCTGAAAGAGACGAGAAGAAGATTTTCTTTGAAAAGAAAAAGCAAGCAATGAATGTGCAAGATGGGAACCTGGATTTGAATGAAGAACCTTGCTGACCTCCTTCAATTCCTCCTTGAAGCTTGGTAATGATCTTCTCCAAAATCCTGCAACATATTTACAAAATTTCTCCTACAACTAACATGGTATTGAAAATAAATTCATAAGAATTTCAAGACTACTTTATCATCCAAAAAATAATGAACTCCCCATTTTTGAAAATTTAGAACTCAATATATAGAAAAGAGAGTCATTTTCCCACTACAAAAGAAATTAATTGATTTCCATATTCTTTTCCCAAAATAATTTCATGCAAAATAATTAATTGTCATAGTGGGGGTTACATGCAAAAATTGAATTTGAAATTCTCTTCTAGAACCTTCTCATTGCCTCCTACAACATGTGCTAAATAACATATTGAGAAAAAAAAAAAAATTTAAAATAAATTCATGCAAAAATGATTGTTGTCATAGTGGGGGTTACATTTGACCATGCATTCAAAATTCAAATTTGAATTATCCTCCAAAAATGCATTTTGTAACTCCTTTGTCATAAAAATGCCATGAATAGAATTATTCTTTTCATAGAATAATTTTCTAACTCCCATGTCATATATTCGCTAAATATAATATTTATTCCTTAATATTTTAAATTTTAAATTTCTTTTCTAGAATCTTCTTATTTCTCCTACACCATGTGCTCAATTAGGATATTGAGAAAATAAGCAATTTTCAAATAAATTATGACCTCATGTGTGTGCCACCACTTAAATTCTTTTTTATGTAAAAACTTCAACCTCATTTCAATTTATTTTTTCTTTATAACATTACTCATAATAATAATAATAATAATAATAATAATAATAATAATAATAATAATAATAATAATAATAATAATAATAATAATAATAATAATAATAATAATAATAATAATAATAATAATAATAATAATAATAATAGCAAGTCATATCAAGGTCCAAAAAAGAGGGTTATGACACATAGAGTCTTACGGACATATCTAAATTGATCATTACCACAAGACATGGAAATAGCCAATATGTCATGTCATATTATGGCCATTGCATGTGGTGAAGAATTATCATACCATTGTATATATAGGAGTTATTTTCTATCCTTACTCTTTCTTTCTTCTCATGACAATTTCAAAAATATAATTTAGCTTACGATTCTAATTTATCATTACTTGAATGATAGAAGTTACTAATTTCTCATAGTTTCTCTATTTTAGAGGTTCACATGGAGCATGCATGCCAAAAGATGAGAATACATGAGAATTAAAGAGGTCCATTTCTTTTTATGGCCTCAAAATATTTTTATTTTCCAATATTAACTTTGCATCCATAATTTTAAGCACTTATTCACATTGATATACATGTTCATTTAGGATTTATATTCACCTCCAAGTTGGGGGAAAGTAAAATACAAATATTTTGATGTACCTAAATAATTTCTACTTTTATTTTAGGCCATTTTGATGGAATAAATAATATAACTATATATTTCTAAATGACATGATCTTGTACAAAATTTGGTTGCTTCTTGGTCCTTAACATTTCACCACCATTGTATACTCTCACATTAGTCAAAATTTTCTCACCTCTTTGTGTGCATTTTTTCACATATTTTATATTCATTCCTCACATCAAAATTGAATTTTCATTATTCTAGGTCAATCTACTAAGGTTGGATTAATCTATCCGTTATCACGAATTGAATCACAAATGTTAAATTTTTAAATTAAAAATCTATCATATCACACATTTAACTTTATCCATGAGTTTACTTGGTATATTTTTTACAATTTATTACATGGTAATCATAAGTGTGTGTTATCTCTAACTTTTATATCCAACACCAAAGGACCAATAGTTGAACACAAAAAAATATTTGTTATTATAAAAACAACATATTATTATATAAAATACCACTTATATTGAATACCAAGGGACCAATTGTTTAACACTAAAACCTTTGGAAAATCCTTCACATTTCATGGAAAAAAACAAGCTATTTATTGTGTTCACCTTTCGTATTTGTGATAAGATAAATTATTTATATGAAATATTCCATAGCATATACATTGCTACCTGAATAGTTATATACATAAGAATAATATTTAAGAGAAAATCTTATTTTATAAATGACACACTTGTAGTGGATAGATATGATATTTATTTTAAACAAAAAATTATTTATTTCACTTGTTAATCCACATGTATTTTGGCCTTTTGTATATAACATTTATAGGTTTTCTTGTGTTGAAGTATTGGTCCATTTTGACCAACATTTGGTAATTATTTTATTTACATGTGGATAACTTATTTACAATATACAGTCTAAATGTGTGGCAAGACTAGATATTATAAGCACAATTTCTATAACATTTGACTATTGGATCCTATACAACAACTTACCCCTCTCCCCTAAAGCACTTGATTTTGTATACCAAATTGTTTTATTTCTTTTATTTTTATTTTTATTTTGCCATCTTTAGAGTGTTTGGCAAAAATTTCATTTACCTATTTTAACACCTACATGATCTTTTGAATCATATAAAGCACTTGATTTTCTAAAACAATTTATTTTTTTGGCCATTTTAAGAGGGTTTGGCAAAAATTACATTTACCTATTTTTACACTTGTATGGCCATATGAATATGTACAAATCCATACCTGGTCGTATTATCATTGATAGTGGTAGTCATAATATCTTGTGCATGAAGTATCTAACATATTAAGTTTGTGGGCTTCTACATGATTTAGGTACTATTCAAGTGAAAGGAGTATTAATCTTCATAAGGATCATATTGGCACTGTATAATTTCTTTTGTTTATTTCAATAATGAAAAGTGTTTTTTAATCTTTAATAAACAGATACTTCAACAAAATAACACTCTCATCACTTTTATATCAATTTGTGACACTTGTGAACCTTTAAAAAAAAATTAGAAAATTATTATCTTATGCCCTCAATTTATAGAGAAATAAGAGAGGAATACGACAAATGGCTTTTCAAAATAATAAACCATCCAACGATGGTAAAATAGAAAGATTATATGTCCAAAATAAATATTTTTTTTCTCAGAATAGTAATTGTAACTCTCAACAAGTCATGAGTAGAAACAAATAATCCTCATACATTGAATATATGATATCATTGACTTGGAACTTTGTCACGATGGCCCATATCCAAAGCTAGGTATCCGAAAAACTTCCTCAACAAATATGAGACCCACTAACAACATGAAAGATGATTCCTTACTCAAGTCTTATACATAAGTTAATAACTTTTTTAAAAGTGTCTTTGTAACCTCTACTTCTAGCACCACTTCATTTAGGAATGCATATGCAACTAGTATAGATATCTTAAATAATCTATCTAAAGTAACGTTGATAGATATCAATGAGAACTACTTTATTTTATTTTTAATTTTTATGATTTCATATCATTGTTTGTGTATGGTGGTTATTTTAAAAAATTTATGTTTATAATTAATATTAATATTTCACATTAAATGATTGTCAAATTTGAGGTAAAATGTTAGAGTTTTTGTTAGCTTAACATACTTATGTCATTCCACTTCACCCTTTGCTACCAGTGTAGAATGCCTATCAAAATAAATAACTAATACTCAAGATTTTGAAGGAATCTTAATTGTCTTAATTGTAGACTATTTTCCAATTATATCCTAGGTGTCTACAAAATCTTTTCAAGATTTTTGGAGATAAATAAAAAATGCATAGGTTGTAAGGTAAATGACATTAATTATTATATTTATCTATAACCCATGTGTTTAACACAATTATCATCTAAGATATATTAAATTCGATGTCAGTTAATATATTCATGATACTATTTTACTTTACATGATCTAAACACTTGGACATTTAGCTTACTTTTATATATCAAGTATATTTTCCCCTCTATTCTAATTGCATGCATCTAGTCGATTCATGAAATTGAAGGGGATATAATCTATCACTAACACTCTTATGTTGAGATTATACAGTTACAAGTACATACATAGAGTCTTATGGACATATCTAAATTGATCATTAATACAAGACATGGAAATAGCTAATATGTCATGTCATATTATGGCCATTGCATGTGGTGAAGAATTATCATACCACTATATATATAAGAATTTTTTTCTATCCTTACTCTTTCTTTCTTCTCATGACAATTTGAAAAATATAATTTAGCTTACGATTCTAATTTATCATTACTCAAATGATAGAAGTTACTAATTTCCCATAGTTTCTCTATTTTAGAGGTTCACATGGAGCATGCATGCCAAAAGATGAGAATACATGAGAATTAAAGAGGTGAATTTCTTTTTATGGCCTCAAAATATTTTATTTTCTAATATTAACTTTGCATCCATCATTTTAAGCACTTATTCACATTCATATACATGTTCATGTAGGATTTATATTCACCTCCAAGTTGGGGGAAAGTAAAATACAAATATTTTGATGTACCTAAATAATTTCTACTTTTATTTTAGGCCCATTTTGATGGAATAAATAATATAACTCTATATTTCTAAATGACATGATCTTGTACAAAGTTTGGTTGCTTCTTGGTCCTTAACATTTCACCACCATTGTATACTCTTACATTAGTCAAAATTTTCTCACCTCCCTGTGTGCATTTTTTCACATATTTTATATTCATTCCTCACATCAAAATTGAATTTTCATTATTCTAGGTCAATCTAATAAGGTCTGATTAGTCTATCAGTTATCGCGAATTGAATCACAAATGTTAAATTTTCAAATAAAAAATCTATCATATCACACATTTATGTTTATCCATGAGTTTACTTGGTATATTTTTTACAATTGATTACTATTTAGTTATATTTAAATACAACCAGTGTCTATAGTCATTAATCATTCAAAAATGCCTCATTTATTCTATTATCATCTGCATATTATCTATCAATATTGTGATTTGGAGCAATAAAAAGGAACCTCAATCTACGAAATCATTCTAGAGTATGTGTCTTACAAGTGTGTGTCCATTCTTATGGTACTAGCCAAGGATAACTTGGTCATAGGTATCTAATAGTCTCTATTAAAATACATCGGCCTAATGATAAATCTATTCTTTTAGAATTGATTTGGATCTACTAGACCAATCTCAATAGAGCTAAAATATTGTTCAAACCACAAGGTAAGATTTAGACAACTTGAGGACCACTTTTAGTAATATCCCATCATTTGGAATTCCCTAAAATTTCCTTAATTCTCAATTTCCAAGTGCATTTAGAGTGTAGTTTCAACTTTTTGAAACCCTACAAAAATATTATAAATCATTTACAACAACAATAATTACAATAAGGAAATCATAATAATTTAACTTTTTAAATCCATGGTAGAATTATCAATTCAATCATAAAGAATTAAACATATTTGGAAAGATCAATAATAAGAGAGTATGACAGAGAGTGACTTTAATGAGGTGTCTCAAACCCTCCACCCTAGGCCCAACAATAGATATACAATCCATCTTGGCCTCATGTGGCTCATTCCATTGATATGATGTGGTATATCCAATGAGGTGTCCTCTTTCCATTACCCCTAATCTTGCAATAATTCTCCTTCTCTATATAATTGGTCTCTTTGTATTAATATGCCATAATAGGGGAAAGAGGTTGCAACAAGGTTCCTCAAAAGTCATCTCCTCTAGGCATAAGGGTGGTACCATCAATAACTCCTTGGCCTCATTGAACCATCTAGTCCCCTCATAGAGCCAATGTACCAAGAGGAATGCCTCATCATCATACCCTTCTTGCAAGCCTACTTTCCTTCTATCATGGTTGGAAGTACCAAAAAATAGAAAAGATTCTAGTATCATATATATATTAAACATATAATAAATAAGCTACAAAATTCGCATATCAAATAAAGTTTAATGGTTACTGTGATACAATCATAACAACAATATATTACTCAATTGGTAGGGTGCAAAAGTATATTCATTAGTGAAACATTTCTTCTATTATATACAAGGAAAATCATACTAAATAGTATTAATAAATTGATCTACTATATATTCAATGCCTTCTCGTGTATTAAGTTCTCTCTCCAGTGATCCCTTGACTGCTAGGCATACTCTACTTATATCTCTTCATCAGGTAGAGAAGTGGTAACCATTCACTAAGGGGTGACTACTAGAGTGGTGTAATCCCTTCCTAAACCATTATGTCTCCTCTTAACAACCTGCATGCCTCTTGATATCATTACACACCCTTAATACATTATCACTCCTCCTAACTAATCACCATCACTAGAGATTAATGGTAAGGATCAATCTTTATTTTCTTTAATCCATGGAAGTTCAGCTATAGTAAATCAATGATTATCTCCATGAAATTGTGAATTCTTACCTTTTAGGATAATTTCGTTATTCAGATTTGCTATGAAGAAATGTGAGTCACTAATCAAATTGGAGGCATGACAGTACTCCCCTCCCAAATTTTCTTGTCCTCAATCAAAATTTATATTTGGATGATCAAATATATCATCCCCCTCCCATGTTTCATCTTTAGTAGGTAGACCTTTGCACTTGACAAGGTACTCCTTAATAGTATTCTTTCTTAGTCTTTCATCTCGTACGATGAGTATACTCTTTGGTTCCAAGGTCAATTTTCCTTTATCATAAGTGGTGAAAATTTTGGGCATGGGACCAATGTTTCCCTGGGAACACCTTTTCAGACTAGATATTTGAAATATATTTTTAACTTTTCTATTTACGGGTAGTTCCAAATCATAAGCCACTTCTCATATCTTCCTCAATATTTTATATGGCCCATAGAATCAAGGTTTGAGTCTTTTTATCAAATAATCTTGAGCGATGAGTATTTGTATGGTAATATTTGACCTCAAATGTCCACTATGTTCTCTTTTTATATGTTTACACCTCTTCTTGGTTATGTGCTTGGTGAAGGTTATCCTTAAGATCATTCATAATATCCATATTTTTCTATATGAAATCCCTAGCTCTTGGCATCTGGATTTCTGATAGAATCAAGTTTTCAAATGATGTTGTTGTGTACCCATATAGTGTTTGAAAGAGGCTTGTTCCTATAGGCATATGATAAGTTGTATTATAGTAGTACTCTCCCAAATGAAGCCACTTAATCTATGCATTTTTCGGTCCTATGAGATAATTCTATAAATACCCTTCCAACAACTTGTTGATAATCTGAGTTTTTCCATCATTTTGTGGATGATAACTAGTGTTGGGAGTTAACTCCATTTGGCTAGTTTGGATAGCTCCTGCCAAAATAAACTAAGGAAATGGCCATTTTTGTCACTCACAATGTTTCATAGTAGTCCACTCAATCTAAAAAACCTCTTTAAAGAAGAACTTGGCTAATTAAGGGGATCCAAATTTGGTTGATATAGCCATGAAGTGTGTGTATTTTGTTAAATGATCAACCACCACATAGGTGCAATATTTTCCTTGTATCTTCAGTGGCCTCATTACATATGAATTTCATAGATATTCTCTCTCATTTCTGATTGGAGTAGTCCTTCTAGATATGTATGTTCCTCTTTGTTTCTTTGATACACCATACACTCCCTAACATTTTTTAACACATCTCCTTTAAGGCCTTTCCCTAAGAACTTCCTATGATCTCCACATATATCTTGTAATACCCTTGATGTCCCACTAATGGATTGTCATGATAGTTTTCCAGAATTTCCTTCTTTACCCTTGAGCCAGGCGTGAGGTATATCTGGTCCTTATAAAGGATGAGATTGTCCCTAACCTAGTACCTCTCATATAATGTCTTCCCTTCTCTTATATCACTTGAGAACAAGTCCTTGGCATATTCTATGAGTATAGATGTTCTCAATTTCATGGATATCATTTCATTTTGTTGAAATTTGAGGTGTGGTCTTCATGACAAGCCATCTACTACAATATTGTTTTTTCCTTTCATGTATTCAATGTCAAAGTTGTATGCTTGCAACTTACTCAACCATTTTTTCTTTATATTATTTAGATATTTTTTATGTAAAAAATATATTACATTGTTGTCACCAATATTCACAATGAACCTCTTGCAAATCAATTATTGTCTAAAATTTTCAAGGGCATGCATAATTGCTAGCATGTCCTTTTCATAAACTAAGTATTTCCTTTCTATGTCCTTGAGTTTCCTACTCATAAAGTCTATGAAGTATTTATTTTTTATTAATAATACCCCACTGCCTTCCCTTGAAGCATAATAATGTAGCTAAAAGAGTGATGAGAAATTGGGTATTGCCAATATTGGGCAATAACTCATCACTTAAGTTTTTCAAAAGTCATGTGTGCTCCTTTATTCCAAGTAAATGATCCCTTCTTCGTTAGATAAATGAGTAGTGTGGTTAGATTTGAGAGTCCCTTTGCAAATCATTGGTAATAACTACAAATTCCTAAGAACCCTCAAATGTGTATTAGAGTCTAAGGTTTTGGCCAACTTTGAATTTCCTCAATCTTCTCCTCATTGACCCTTACTTCTTGAGCACTAATTTTGTTCCCTAGGTATGAAATTTTCTCTAGAACAAACTCACATTTGGATAATTTGTCAAATAAATAATGATGATCTAGTATCTCTAGTACTTCATCTAAATGCTTTAGGTGTTCCTCTCATGTTTTAGATTAGGATGTAATCGAAGAAAACCAAAAATAACTTACTAAACTCCCCCGTGAAGATATGGTTCATGCAAGACTAGAAAGTGGTCAGTGCATTGACTAGCTCAAATTGTAGGACAAGAAATCAAAAATATCATAGTGGCAACTAAATGTTGTATTTGGTATCTCCTCCTTTAGTCTAATTTGGTTATAACCCAATCTTAAGTCAATTTTAGTGAAATAGACTATTCCATGGAGCTCTTCAATAGGCTCGTGAATTCAGGGAATGGGATATAGATATTATTTTATGTTTTTATCTAATTCCCTAAAATAGATGCACCTCCTCAATTTGCCATCTTTTTCTTTGAAATTAAAATGGATGAGGCAAAGGGGCTATAACTTATTTGAATATGCCCCATCTCCAACAATTCCTGTATGATTTTTGCAATCTCTTCCATATATTTGTGAGGGTGGCAGTATAGGGAGGTGACAATTGCTTTTGATCTTTCTTTGAGTCCAATGGAGTGTTCAAAGCCTCTTTTAGGGGGTAGGCCAATAAGAACGTCATCAGAAACTTTTTTATGATTTTTTAGTAATGGTTGTATGTCTACATGGATTGCTTTCCCTTTTGGAGAATTTTTATAAGAATAACTATTGATCAAACCATTCTACTTGGTCATGCCTAAGGATTTCTCCATATTTATTGCTAAAACTACCCTTGGAGACCAATTAGATGGAATATGCAATAAAATCTTTTCCCCATTATGTTTAAAATGTAACTCTATTTTTGAGAATTTTCATTTAGCATCTCCTAATGAGTGTATCCAAGGGATGCCCAAAATTACATTGGTGTCCCCTACTTTTACAACATAGAACTTTTCTTTGATTTGATATTTTCCCAAAGTAATGTTAAGTAGGGAGATCTTATTTGTGTATGGTGTATGGAATCCATCCACTAAAGCTACCTCAAAACTCTGTAAAGGCTTCCATTTCTAACCTCAATCTTGTAGCTAAGTTCTCATCTTTAAAGTTGTGAGTAGCCCCATTGTCTATAAGGGCTACTACTTTTTTTTCCTTAATCACACCTCTAATTCTAAAGGGATGATGTTTTGATGCCCTTGAGATGGAGGCCAAAGTTCCCCTTCCTCATTTTCTTCCTTGTATCTATTTCTTTTGTTTGGGCCTTCTTTATATTTATTCCTTGTGACTTGAATAGATGTTTCTTCAATGGTGTGGGCTTGGCTCCTCTTTCTTCTACATATATGTCTAAGACCCTAATCTTCACTGCCCTTGAAACACAAATTTTCCCTCATAAAGTCATTTCAGTTGCATTTGTGTCCTAGCTTCCATACATTTTTGCATTTGAAACACAACTTCCATTTTGGATTTCAATTTTCCCACAAGTATTCACTTTGTCCCATTTTTTCTTGCAATAAACAAAAAGGCTTTTCCTCCTGAGCTCTTATCAATCATTGAAAGAAAGGTATGGTCTCTTGCATCCCTCCTTCCCATAGAAGTTCATATCTTTTGATGTCGTCTTCTTGGATTGAAACTTTCCATTTGCTTGGGCATAGTCAAGTCTAGTGGATTTAATAATTTTCACTTCAAGTGTGGTTGGATCCAAAGAGTTTGGTAGACCTAGGGTGGCAACCAACATTCCTTCTATAAACAAACAAATGAGCCTTATTTTTTTATATTCTTGATACCATGTTGGATAGTGTTTATAACTCCGACACATGATCCTTAGTAAACTCCTCTTTCTTAATCTTTATTAAGTCTTTTAAGTTCTTGTTTGGGTGCTTATGATCAAACCTCTCAATTATTTTTTCTATAAAGGCATCATACATTAATTATATTTTGATTGTTTTGGGTGATCAATGCATGGTACCACCATTCATGGGTTACTCCTCAGTGTAATATGGAAAAAAGAATAGCATCGTCTTCCACCATTGGGTTAAGAGATAGGTATGTGTCAAGATTTTGAATCCGTGCTTGGGCTATGATCTTACTTGATCCATCAATATTTGGGAGTGTTAATTTGCCTACCTTGTGATACAAGTCCCTATTGGTTAAGTTTTTTCCCCATCTTTGTGTGTTCCTAGTTCTAGTCTCATAATATACTACAAAAGGAATTGTTCTCTTAACTTTTGGATCATGTCTTGCAAGTGCTTAACTAAGATGAACCCAATTAGGGTTATGTGCATCTATTTCTTCTTCCTCCCGTGTTGACCCTTCCCTTGTTAAGAAGAGATGTTAGGTTATCCTAGGGGTAGATCTTAATGTGTTGTCATTTTAAAATTGGATTGTAGTATTTTCCCTCTTATTACCTTGTTGTGATCTAAGATAATTCATGGTGGCATTCAAATTTTGTAAGCCTTGGGATGTTGGTTCCATTGAGGTCCTTAATTCCAATTCCATTTTCTCACTACTTTAGTTGTGGTTATTTTTTAAGGTGTTTTATTTCTCTCTCTTTCTAGGGCCCTCAGATTTCTCTGGTTAAGAATCAACTATTTTATCCCTCAAGCTAGTAGAATCATGCTCCAATACCAATTGTAATGTCCCCTAATTAGGAATGCCATAAGTTTTCCCTAATTCTCAATTTCCAAGTAAGTGCGTTTAGAATTTACCTTAACTTGATTGAAACCCTACAACAGGTTAGAAATCATTTTACAACAACAATAATTCCATTAAGTAGATTATTATAATTAAACATTAGTAAATCCATGATATAATTATCAATTTAATCATAAATCATTAAACATATTTGGAAGGCTCAACTATAAGAAAGCATGGGAGAGAGTGACTTTGATATGGTGTCTCAGATCTTCTATCCTAGGCCCAAGAGAAAATATACCATCCCTCTTGGTCTCATGTGGTCCATGACATTCATATGAGGTGTTTTACCAAGTGAGGTGTCTTCTTTCCATTCCCCCTCATCTTGCCATCTTTTTCCTTCTCTCTATGATTCATCTTCTTATATTTCAATGCACCATGATAGAGGAAAGAGGTTACAATGGGGTGCCTCCAAAGACATCTCCTCTAGGACCAAGGGCAATACCCTCTATACTCTCTTGGCCTCATGAAACCATATAGTCCCCTCATAAAGGTGGCATACCTAGAGGAGAACCCCAACACCATACCCCTCTTGCAGGCCTTCTTTCCTTCTACCATGGCTTGAAGTACTCATAAAATAAGAAAGGTTCTAGTATCATACATATACTTAACATATAATGAATAAGTTATAGAATTCATAAATTAGATGTAGTTGAATGACTACTATGATACAGTCATAGCATCAATATATTACTCAATAAGTAGGGAGGAAAATAATATTGATTTGTGCAACATTCATTCTAATATATATAAAGGAACTCATACCAAACAATATCAATCAATCGATCTCTAAAATGCCTTATCTAGTATTAAGTGCTTTCTTTTATATCTCTTCATTGGGTAGAGAAGTGGTGGCCATTCAGTAAGGGGTGACTGCTGGAGTGGTCGCATCCCTTCCTAAACCATGAGGTCTCCTCTAAACAATTTGAATGCCTCTTGATATCATTAAACACCCTTAATATGTTATAACTCCTCCTAGCTAATCACCATCACTAGAGATTAATGATAAGCATAGATCTTTATTGTCTTTAATCCAAGGAAGTTGGGCTTTGGTAAATCAATGATTTTCTCCATGAAATTGTGAATTCTTACTATGTACTTGATAATTTCATTATTTGGATATGTTGGGAAGAAATGTTAGTCACTGATCAAATTGGAGGCATGACACTTTTTAGTCTTAAGACAAACACATAGAGTCATTAATTTTCATCATCCTTACACCTAACTATCTTACCTCCCTTTTGTGTTAAATTTCATACGATAGCATTAATTATTTAATTATCTAGGAATGAATTTTGTTTTAATTATTTTGGTTAATTTATGTTTATGTGTGCATGTACTTATATAATAAGTCTAGACTAATCTTAGGAGTCCTTTATTATTATTGACAACATTCCATTGATAAAAATAAAACCGTCTTTATGTCTTGAAGCAATATGTGATCTTATTAATCATTATCCTTCTTTTTTCTAAAATATTGCATAGAAAGTAAATGTTTTAAATTTTAAAATTTCCAAAAAAATCATATTATAATTCAATAGAAAAATTAACTTATATATTTTTAAAAATATTTAAGAGTTTGTTATAAATAACAAACAAACTATTAACAATAACATCGAGGTTGTATGGAACAGTGAATGAGAGAGTATGTATGTATGTATGTATGTATGTATGTATGTATGTATGTATGTATGTATGTATGTATGTATGTATGCATGCATGCATGTATGTATGTATACATATGTACATACATATAAATAGATATATATACACACATATAAATGTACATAAATGCATACATATAAACACATACATATATACATACATACATGCATGCATGCATACTTACATACTTATTCATATACATGCACACATACACATACATATAATTTGAAAGAAAATATAATTTTCATTGAGTTGTTTTAAATATTAAAAATGACTTAAAGAAAAATTAGAACAATGTTAAATCAATAATAAATTTTTGATCAGAGAAAAAATTCTTGGTTGCTTTTTTGAAGATATATAAAAAAATTGGTAGAAGAATTAGAAATAGTACAAATATACACTATTTGAGAATTAAGAGTCTTACAAGGACTATTGGTGGTTGTCACCCTATCTTCTTATGGTGGACAAACTAAAATTGTAATCCTAGCTCCAGCCTTCTTTTACAACCTAGCATCACTAGTTTAAATATATTTGGTCAATTTTTTTGGAGCCTAAATTGGCTAATAGTAGTTTTTCTTCGTGCATTATCTATCAAGGCATTCCTTTGGGTGTTTGTTTGGATCATATGGCATTATGAGGGCTCTTTTCTATTTTGTGGACAAATGGAATCCTTCAAGCAACCCTTTTGGATTTTTCCTAGAGATCTAGATGCTTGAAATTAGATTCATGACTTCTTCAAACCTTTCAATCATCTTTCTTTTCTTGGCACATACCTTTACTTTAAGACTAGCCTTATGTTCTACACAAGCATACCTAAATTTGTTAAGCTTTTAAGGTCGAAATTCTCTTTGGCATTTGGAAAGAAAGAAATAATGCTCTTCTTTCTAGATTTTCTGTTGATTCTCTTATCTTTGTATACTAATTAAGTGATGATTTGATTTAATATTCTTATGTAGATTCAAGTGTAAGCTAGTAAATTTGCACTTTAATTTTTCATCTTCAATTACTAGAAGACTATTGGAGGAAAACCCCTTGTACTATTACCAATGTTCTATTAGATCTCTCCTATCCTCCTCAAGGGCATTTGTGTGGGCACAACAAACCTATTAGATATGATAGCGGACCTCACATTTCTAGCCTCCATGACTATCAACTTTGGGTGTACAAAGACAATGTTGTGCATAGGGAATGAACCTTACCCTCTAGGCCACCTTTTGCATCTTTTCATGGGTATAGTGGTGCTCTTGGTTGGCCTAGGGTGAACTCACAATACTAGTTCCCATGTTCTGACGAACTTTGACGCCTAGATGAGCATTTTGAAAAAACACTTCACTTTCTGACACCTATAACTTTTAAACCGTTAATAATTTGAAGATGATGTACACTAGTGATTTGTAACATCTTGTTTGTAGATTCTAATATTATATTTTTCAATTTTTTTTAATAAAATTTTATTGATTTTTCCATCTACCTCAAAAAGTAGTTATTTACAGCAAACAACTTTTTTTAAGAGTGATGTGTATCCCGAAATAGATAACTTTTTTGTTATAAATGATAAAAACTTAATTCTTTTGAATTTTGGATTGTAACATCAATAACTAGGGCATGCACTTGGTTTGATAGTGATATGTTGAATATTTTTTATTTTATTAAGTTTTGAAGTCTGACTAATTATAATTTAGATATATGTATACGTTTAAACACATAACATGCTCTATATATATATCAAAATTCAATTTTATCTTCTTTTTTAGAAAGAAGACATCAATACCTAGTGCATAGATATTTTTCAGAATGTTTTTTAATTAGTTTACTATTTTTCCCAATGCATTGAACAAAGAAGTTCATGTTCGGTGAAAATCCTACATTCATAAGAAATAAAATAAAAATATATTAATAAAATAAAATATATTAAAAATTATACTATTTGAAAAGCTTATAATAAGGACTAAATACTTAAAAAAATAAAACTTCTAAATGAATTGATTTGATCCCCCAAAAACTAAAGGAAAATTGGTTTTTTATCAACATTTGATAGATGCAAAGGAGACTCCATTGCATGTATGATTTAGAAGTAGAGAGGTTCTACCCAATCAATTTTGATCTAAAAGTTTTTGATCTAACTCTCTTAAATTAATTACTTCAAATGAGACCTCTTAAAGCTTAAATCATTATGTTTTTTAAAAAATGCATGATTTCAGCAAAAATTAGGATGTACCAAAATGCGGGATCCAACATTGTGAGTTCACCCCCTAACTCAAGCAAATTTTCATACTTGGGGTTGGTCATTACACTAATCCATGTACAATAGCCCACGAATAACTCTATTTAACAAAATGATGCTCTCACAAGCTATAAGTCAATTAACGATTCTATCCTTCAAGATGTTTGGTCCAATCCTCATGATAAGGACCCTCCTTCTATGTTTACATTAGCTATTTAGACTTTGTTGGATTTAACCTTGTTTTTGTTTTTATTTTTATTTTTCTTTTTATTGTTAATCATTTACAAATAATTTTCTCAAATGAGCATCAACATGAAATTAATACAAGCTCTTGCGAGTGCAACCATGAGAAAATACCAAATTCTTTTGAGAAACCACATTAGGAACCATGTCTGGAAGACCAAGACTCACAACATAGAAACCAAATTATATATAAACCACCTATATCTAAGAAGCCAATTATGAAAGACCAAGAATCACAACTTAAAATTCCATATTAAATGTCCCTTTAGAAATTTTAAGTTTGATCTCCACATTGAAAATTTAATGCTTTAACTAATTAAGCTCAATCCCTTAGACCTTAAACTTGTTTATACTTATTTGTTTGTCTTTTTTTATAAAATTGACCCCACTAGATTTTATGGATGTACTTATCTTCCTTTTATAATTTTTTAAATATTATATGATTTTTCTTTAATAGTTAATATTTATTAAAAAAACAGCTAATTGAGATTTATCTGTTTGAGTAAAGTGGGATGCTGAGCTTTCATCTTCCACAACACGGAAGATCATATTCCACATCTTCCGTGATGGAGAGATAATGCCTTCCAATGTTTGTTTTTACGACTAACTTGTCAGATTCTCGACCAGAACATAAGCTTATAGAAAGCTACAACACCAAGCGTTTGATTATATATCGATTTTCAAAAGTCGTTTATTTTCAAAGAAAGAAAGTTTGAAATCTGTATTTCCCTACCAACTTGAACAAAATGAGATAAACCGCAACCGCCCATTGATTAATGTACACATTCACTTTAAAAACTAACGTGTCACCCTCAGTTTCAACTTCATCGCAGACATAAATAGCATTATTTATCGTCACTTTAATTGCATCAATTTCCACGGAAGTTCAGCAATTTCTCACGTTATCTTGAAGAATCTTCCCAGAATTCCAAAGATTGACTGGACCGCACTCAATTGCATTATTCTCATTAGGTCAGATGATGAATGCAGCATAACCGACCATACGAGCCCATCTATAAAATCTCTAGAGAAAAAACCTCAATTACAAACATATAGGAGGAGTTAAGCGATTTTGATTTCAGATCTAAACCAGGATTTAGATCGATTAGTGGGTATGGAGAATCTGATTCTTGTCATTTCTTACCTGCTGATTCTTACAAATCATCAGCAGCTACACTGTTCAGCAGCCACGTTGAAATTGGGTCGGTAAATTCTTTCAATTTTTTATTTCAAACCAGTACTTTTTATGGTGATTAGAGAGAAATCTATTAGCAAATTTAAGCGATGATGGTTTTTTCATTCCCTCTGACACTATGCTTGATGTTTGCAGAATACCCATTTCCCTTTATGACGGCAGATGCCGAAAAGGTCGCAGCAAGAACATATGATTACATTGTGGTTGGAGGAGGCACAGCAGGGTGTCCTCTAGCAGCAACTCTGTCACAGAATTATTCTGTTTTGCTATTGGAAAGGGGAGATTCCCCCTATGGAAATCCCGACGTTAAAGACAATAAAGGCTTTTTCAAAATTTTGGGTAACGCCAGTGAGTTCCCTTCTGTCGCTGAGGGATTTGTCTCAGAAGATGGAGTGCAGTTGGTAAGGGGAAGAGTTCTTGGAGGTGATACAGCCATCAACGCTGGCTTCTACAGCAGGGCGAGCTTTGACTATATCCGGAAGATGAAGTGGGATGAGAAGCTTGTAAATGAGTCCTATGAATGGGTTGAGAAAAAGAATGCTTTCAAACCAAACAAGCTTTTTCGGTGGAGTTCTGCTGTGAGGGATGCACAGTTGGAAGCTGGAGTGCTTCCTTACAATGGCTATACTTTGGATCATTTGGAGGGCACCAAGATTAGTGCTTCAACCATTGACAACGATGGGAGGAGACACACAGCTGCAGATCTTCTGCAATATGCAAATCCAGATAACATTGTAGTTCTTCTCAATGCTACTGCCAGTAGATTGCTCTTCAACTCCTCATCAGGTACATTGAAATTTACATTCTCATGTTCTCCTTATTTTATGTTTGAATGGTCTGTATGTTGCGCTTAATTTTACCGGTTAATTATTTGGAGACTTAGGGTTGCATGTAATAATTTATATATTACCTACAAGCATGCACAAACTCTCTATCATAGACAGTTTTCAATTAATTCTAAATTTTCTTCTTCGTTAGATTCACTGGCTAAGATACGATGTTTTCTTTGTTTACACGTGATATTTTAATTTATGATAGAATTTTAAAAAAATAAAAATTAATTAGTTATTCAATTATTTGATGTAGGAAAAGTGAAGGTTACTGGTGTCGACTTTATGAGTAGTGTTGATGGTCACTCTTATCAAGTATTAATCAATCAATTTTCACATAGCAGTGAGGTAATTTTGTCAGCAGGAAGTATAGGTAGTCCCCAACTCCTCCTCTTAAGTGGAATTGGCCCGTCACAACAACTTAAAGAGTTAAATGTTTCTGTACTTCTAGATTTGAAATTTGTAGGAAAAGAGATTCAAGATCCACCGCGTGCAACATTCACCATTGCATCCCCTAAACCACTTGAATTCGCTCAAATACAAGTAGTCGGTATAGTAGACAATTCACAAGTATACATTGAGTCTGCTAGCTATTTCCTACAAGAAAATGCAACCTATGAATATCTAGGAATTACTGCTATCAAGGTGGCTTTTCCCTTATCAAGGGGTGAGCTACGACTTAGAACTGCAAACCCTCAAGATACTCCCTTTGTAAGGTATAACTATTATTCTAATTCATATGATCTACAAGAATGCATATTTGGTGTGAAGCTAATGTCAAATCTTAGCAAAACAACTTCTTTTCAAAAATTTGCAATTAAAGGTAGTGGAAACTCTAGTGTCCTTCACTTTATTGGGTCAACATTACCTCAAAATCAATCAGATAGTAAAGCCTTTGCCAAGTTTTGTAGAGATACACTGACAACATTTTGGCACTACCATGGAGGGTGTCAAATTGATTTAGTGATCGACAAAAGGCATCATGTAAAAGGTGTTGACAATCTAAGGGTTGTGGACAATTCAATTTTCAAGGACAGTCCGGGAACAAATCCACAAGCCACTACCATGATGCTTGGAAGGTATGCATTTTCCTTTTTAGGTTTATTATTTTTTAATCATTATTATTTGTCATATTAATAGCATTATTTGTGTACACATTGTATGCAGGTATGTAGGAGTTCATATTCTTCAAGAGCGTGTCAACAATTGAAAATATTTAGGCATTTTTACATATCAATAAAAGTAAAGTATTGCACACACATATATATATCATAAATAAGTGATCATGGATCTAAATTGTATTATTTGCAATTTTAAATGTATTGTAATTCATTCTTAGTGGATCCTCCTCCACATAAGTAAATTTAATCGAACCAAACATATCTAAAAATGGATTTAAATGACTAGGTGATTTCTTTTTCTATTAAATGATGTGATGATAATAAATATTAGATTGGTGTTTAACCTATTCTATTATTTATGTTTAAATTTTTCAAGGATATGAAGAAAATTCAATGAACCAATGGTCAAAACCATGCCACTTCAAAATTATACATGAAATTATAATATTATCTTATATCAATTGAGGTAATCATAAATACCTATATCAACACCTTGAAAGGAAATTAAAGTTGTATTTTCTATCATTCTGAATATAGAGGCCTTCACTTGGTCCAATATCCACAAGATTGAAATATAAACATTGGATATTAAATTTTGATCACAAGAATCAAACTATGTACTTACCAAAGACTAATATTGCTTATGATGTCCTCCAAGAGGAAGTTATTATTTCATAAGGGTCACACCAACAATCTAGTCCATTTATAGAGCCTACACACCAACATATTGACACTAATTACCTTCCCAAAGTAAAAAAAAACATAGCCAACATTTTCAACATAAAAAGTTTTGCTTCTTGAAAAAGTGTAATATGAGTTTTATGAATTTAGAGGCACGGTCCTAAACAACCTTTTGATGAGGGGAGTTTCCCACCTCTAAAATTGAATGAGATAAGAGTCATTTACAAAACAAAGGAGAGTGTGATTTTAAAGTATGAATGACCCTCAATTCAATTAATGTTTCCTCTATTATCTTCCCTTTCTCTTGATTATTTTTCTTATTTTTAAGATCCTTCTATTGATGACCCAATGGATCAATATTTTTCTAGTTAATACTAATATCATATTTAACTCCAATAGTCTAAAGGACTATTGTCATATCATAATCATTCAATAGCTAGAAGGATATTCAAAATAAGAACCACCAAAATAGTCAATTAATACTAATTAAATTATCCTTGTCCTTTACACTAGACCCTTCTTGAGGTAACACCAGTAAATATGATAAGTTTTTGGAATTGTATTGATAAGGATCTAACAAGAGTCATGAAGTACTAAGTCCTAATTAACTAAAATATTCTCAAACAAATTAAATTGGGATCCCCAAAAATCTCTAACATATCAAATCTAATATTTGAATTCCTTTCTAGAATATCCTTTTTCTAATGCATGTTAGCCCTTATTCTATTTTCATATTGTAAGGGAATAAACCCATTTAATTTATACATTTTAGTACTAGTTATCAATTTAACACTTTTCATACCTAAATTGTAAAACAGATTAAGTTCAAAATATGTAAGTAGAGTGGGATTACAGGCCTGTCATCTTCCACATCCCCCTTTATTCTCCTTGATGTCAATGATATTGTGTCCCAAAGTTCAAAAGGATAAACAACCTATGGGACCTCCAAATAACCAACCGCACTACTATGAAAAATATTAAACAAGAAAACCACCAACCTAGTGCCTATTGGATCTCCAATTACACTTTTATCTTAGATATTTTATTATGGATTTGTATCAAAAAATCCAAAAGTTTTTATTTTGATTAGGGGTGAACTTGAAACCCCTTACAACAATTTTTGAATAGAACCAAAACTCACAACATAAGAAAATTGTTGCCAATAAATAACGCTCAGACAACTAGTAGCCCAAAGATAGTAGACCAGAAGAGTCGGGACATTAATAACTTGTCTAGACTAGAAAGAAGGAAAAAGCCACCTAAAAAGTTAGCTCAATAAGAACATAAATAGGATCTCGCACCATCTCAAAAGACAAGGTATGACAAGGGAACAACTACAAAAATTACACTTCAACCAAACCCACATGATGAAAAATCACCTCCATATGAGACAACTCCACCTTGATAGGAGTAGAATGATGGGGTGCCAAGATGGTAGAAATATAGATCCTTAACAGAAAAAGATAAATAATAGAAAAAAGAACCCCCTTAAAACTAGCACTAGCATACATCTTCTCGAAATAGAAAGACAAAACCTTCAACCAAAAAAATAACACAGCAAGCTTAAGAGAAACAAGAAGCAACATGAGGAGAGACCTATAAACCATCCTCATAGCCATCATGCACCATAAAAATGGGAGCATAATAGATAGGAAATGAAGGAAATCACCCACCAAAGAAAAACTATTGAGACCAAAAAAAGAAACCTCTAGAGATGCATGAGTAACATGGCCCTCAAGCCCCTCCAAAATAATAGTGTCTACAGGAGAAGAGCCCTAAACCATGACTACAATCAAAAAACCATAAACATCCATTATAACCTGGATAAAGAAATTAAAATGACCAAACCTAAAAAATGGGAGAAAAGGATATGTTCAACCAAGACCAAAGGGAACACCAAGCAATGGACCAATATTTTAGAATTGGGGAAGCAACCCATCCAAAGAGGGGTGGGAAGTAGTATAACAAAGGCCACTTCCCATTTAGACTCCCCTCCACCTAGCAACCAAATAGACAATTCATCACCAATAAAGTATACATCCTCCTTAACAAAAGAAACAACAACATAAAAGCCATCAAATCCATGGACGAGGAGGTCATCAAAATCAAGGCTTCCAAGGAACATAGAAAACAAGAAATCTGTAGAATTGTCATTTGAATACACTTGACCAAAAGGGAGAAAATATAACTAGGGAAAATCACAAAGGAACCTGAGCGAAAAAAGGCCCAAAGGGAACAAAATAGGCTTGTCACCAAAAAAGAAATTGAAGCCTCCTTCCTTAGCAACCTACTCTACAACATTGGGCCAACTCAAAGCCCTAGGAGAACCCCTCTATATCATGAAGCCACAAACACAACCAACACCTAACAACATGGGAAAAATCTACCACTTGCTATAAAGAATAGGTGAGAGAAGGGAAGAGACATCCCAAGTAGGAAATATTTCCCTACCAAAAACATATGACCCCCACCATCTCTCCCCATCATCCTCTTTGATGTTTTGAGCATCAAAAGCATCTGTTAAAACCCTACTTCTACATCCTAATCTCTTACCTTGCTTCATTCTTATTAACCATGAAGAGAATATTAAAGGACATAAATGTTGCCAATGGAAGAACAAATAATTACTTCCATCTTTCCCTTAATCCACAAGTTTTTTTATCACTTTTGTTGGTAATTGACACTCATTCGGTGACTTTCGGTAGTTTCTAATTGGTCTATGGTTGTCATTGATGGCAACTCTTCTTGGTGATTTGATTTGGTGATTGTGATTCATCATATCCAAAAGCTGGAGTTAACTGGTAGACTGTTAACCAGTAAAATAGGGCATCTTAGTATTATTTTGGTCCGGAATAATCTTTGATGATTGTGGTGTTTTTCATGATTGATTTTATAATCTCATTGATAAGAATATCCTTAGGAAGCATGTGATTATGATCTTTTGGTCCAGTGCTATGTTTTGTTCAAATATTGAAGCCAACTTGGACCTACATGTTACACTTCTTGAAGATGACTTGAAGAAGAATACTTTTATGTTAAGACCAGATATATAAGATTGATCTGGAAATTAGTTTTCAATGTAATAATACTGAGGTGATCCATTTTGGTGTGATTGAGCGTACTTTCATGTGCTCATTTGATTCATAGACAATCTAGTAGCTAACAGAGACCGAGACTGAGTATTTAACAAAGTGAAGACATTCAAAGATTCAGTGCTTAACCAAAACTCCTTTCATTGATTCTACTTAAGAGTTCATTTCATTGTATTTCCTAATTGTAATCAAATTGTAAGTCCGTGAGACTTCCCTGAAGGTTGTAGCCTTCCAGGCAATTGTAATTGAGCAGTGAGCCTGAATGCAAGTACATTCCACATCTATGTAATATATATGTACTCCTAGCTATAGTATATGAATATTGTAGGTTCCAACCCCACCGTGGTTTTTACCTTTACGGGTTTCCATGTAAAAATTCCAATGTTATGGATCTGTGGTTTATTTGTGGCATTTTTATGTTCTTTTCTATTATGCATTACTAACCAGTGGATAAAGAATAAGTTTGTGGATTTAATTTTTGGTAGATCACTGATTCACCCCCCTCTCAATGATCCTTGATTCTAACAATTTCTATCAGATCCTAGTTCCTCTAAGGAAGCTTAACCAATTAAGTGAGATCTGGGAGATTGACTCAATGGATTCTGGTTTTTAGAGATAACTCAATGTGGTACTTGAGGATCTTGATGCAACTAGAAATGATATCTATACTTTAAAGAAGAACCTGAATGTTGTTGATGAATTTATTAGTGAGCTGAAGGATCAAGAAAGTGTCTATAGAGAAAAGGAAAAGGAACTAATCGACAAGTTGAAGGAGAAAGAATATCAGATCATGGAATATCAGGACAAAGCTGATGAAGTTAACAAGCTTAAGAGAGAAAATGTTTCTTTGAAGAATGAGATGCAATCCATTGTGATGAGGCAGACTAAGGAGATTGAGGATTGGAAGAAGAATGAGGAGAATCTGGCACAATAATTGAAGGAAAGAGTTGATGAATGCTTCATCCTTACCTCTAATAATGATCAGTTGAAGCTTGAGTTGACACAATCAAGGAATAATTGTCAAGAACTTGAATGATAGATTGTTACCTTGAGGTATGAACTTGCTACTGCCAATTAATACAAAGACAAATTCAAATCCACTTTTGCAAGGCTTGATGAGATTTTGGAAAGTCAAAGACATGGAAAGGATATGTAAGGCCTAGGATTTGAGAATGGTGAATCCTCTAGATTTGGACAAGGCAATGCAAAACCTGATTAGAAGAAGAGAAAAAATCCTTCGGTAAGACAACCTAATGCTCATAAATTCAATGGTAGATGTTTTACTTGTAATAAGTTTGGTCATATGGCAAGTCAGTGCAGAAGTAGGATTAATAATGGAATCATGAACAACATGAATAATGTTCCTACCTTTACCGGTCAGTGTTTCATATGCAATAATTTTGGACACAAGTCAAATATGTGTAGAGAAGTAATGAATACCTTTCAAAAAAAGAGATTATATGCTTGTGGAATATTTGGACATATCTCTAATCAGTGTAGGACAAGACCAAATCGGATGAAAGACCTATGTAGAATAATGTTGTTTGTAGAGCATGCAACAAAATTGGTCACATTGCAAAGTACTGTGGAAGCAAAAATAGTGGTCTAGTAGATAAGGAAAAATCAGATGAAAAGGGAAAGGAAAAGGTTGATGAGATCAAAGATCAACATAAGAAGATGTGGGTAGAGATCTACAATTGATGGATCATAGATGAGAAGAATTGAACTTCATTTGATATCCAAGATTCAGATGGTTGATTTCGGCATTCGGTAGTTAATCAGGAAATCCAGTTGGATATCTTATACGCATTTATTTCAAAGTGAAATTAGGGTTTTCAAAGTTAAAAGGGAAAATACGAGAGTCATTCTTCACTTTGTGAATAGTTTTTTAAGTTGAAGAACAAGGCGATCAAGACTTCTAGGTGATTAGAGAGGTAAAAGCGATCCATAGAGTTTGATTTTCTAAAAATTTAAAATGGTATCCTTGTCCTCCATTGCTACTCCACTGGTTGTTGAGGTCAATAATAGACCTCATCCTGAGTTCAAGAAGCACCCCTAGAAATCCATGCAGGTCGACTTGGTTGGAGCTTTCTCTTTCATTCCACACAGAGTTTTGCACGTTGATGAGTATGAGCCTACATTCACTGTCAGATCGAGGAAACTAGAAATGAAGACATCTTAGACCTATATAGCAATAGAATCATGGATGAGATTGAGAACTCCAATCTAGAATTTGCACAACTGTAGAGAAAAGGCTTCACTCAGTTTGTAAACATTCTGTCATTTGATAAAAATGAATGGGTGAGGTATGCATTGAGAAGAATTCATGTTGAATTTATAGGGCTAGACCAACCCTACAAGATTACTTCATAAGAAATTAGGGAGGTAACTTGTCTGAATCAAACTGGTGACAAGCCAGGGCTACGCAAAGTCACAAACCCTGCAGTCAACAAATTAACCAATGCAGAGTTTGATGGGCATTCAATGGAAATCAACACAATCAAGGAGGAGGATGTCAAGTTTGTTGCTATGGTAATTGGTTACAAAGTGTACTAGTCTAACTGACTGAATTCTATATCTAGCACTACCATCCATGCAGCCTATCATATGGTCAAAGAATATGCTCCTTATGACCTATGCAGTGTTCTGTTGGAGGAGTTGATGATAAATTTGAAGAAAATTAAGCAAGACAAAAAGAATGTCTTCAAATTTGGTTCCTTGGTTATCTGTCTGGCACTTTACTTCATGCATCAGATCCCTGGAACCAGTAGAGTATAGTGGGCTTTTGATAAACTGATGGCCCAACAAATAAAGCAGGGTCTTGACCGACTTGGAAATAGAGACAATAAAAATGCTACTTTATGGGCATTCTTCAAGACTTTTCAAGACAAAATGAAATAGAGAATCATAATCCCCAAAGAATTGTGAAGAAATATGAGGGGACAAACTTCTTTATGGTGAACAAAGATGAATGTCTTAAAGAAGTGGTTCAACCCCAGATAGTATGGATAATTCCTATGGGCTATGAGGTTGATGAAGCCACTTTAGATGCCTACACACAACACTTTCTAAATGCTCTGGTAGACACCAAAGAAGAAAGGTTCAGAACTTTCCAAGAGAAATTAATGGAGATGCACACCAAGTTCACTGAATCAACAAGGAAAAGAAAAGTTGCAAAGATTGTGGAGGAAACCCTTTTTGAAGAAGGTAACCCTTGTGAGAAGGTCAAAGATGTAAGAGCTTCTAGGGATGCAATTGAGAAAGCGAAGAAAAAAAAGACTGCAACTTCTCTAGTCAAGGTGAAGGTAACAGGGTCTTCTCTCACTCCGGTGAAGACACCTCCTGCTAGATCAGAACCCTCTGGTTCATCTGCAAAGGGTAAAGGTGTAATGAGGAAGAAGCAGAAACCCCAAAGAGAGTATGTGTTAGAATTCATGATTTTTGAATTCCCACAAGCCCAGATAATCATCTGTAAGAATACCTGTTACATATAAAGGAGAAATTGCACAACAAACAAGAATATTGAAGGCAATAACAATAATTGAATGGTTGATTGAATATTTCTCGTATTACTTCGAAATTACTTAATTACAATGAAGGATATGACATCCTTATAAAGAAATCTATCTCAAAAGATAGAAACCCTAAATGGTGGAGTCTACAAGATAGACTGAGAGTTAAAATAGAATGCATGAATTAGTAATGTATGCACAAAAAGCATAATAGACTAATTAATGCATGAAACTCTCAAAATTCTAAACATAATTTTCTTTTCCTAGTTCGCATTATGCATGGAGATAAATCTTAATTAATGATTCATTATTATTTAATTAACTAACTAATAAATGTTTATAATTAATTACTAAGGCATCGATTATTTAATAAATTAATATAATTAAGTGAATAATTAATATATGAATTATCTATTCCAACACCCCCCTGAATGCACAACTCGGAGAGAGACAAAGATATAGGAAAAAACATGCAAAGGTGAATGCATGATGGGTCCTGGCCTAAAGCTTGATGAGGTACCCATGAACAAACATAGAAGTTTCTTAGAAATAGAGCAAAGGAGAAAACCCTGAATGGGAACAAAACTCCTCTCGAAAATAGCAACAAAAAGACAAGCATGAAGAAGCATTGAAATATGAAGAAGTTGTAAAGACTGTCATAGAATGACTTCTATGATGTTGAAAAAAGAACCTCCAGAAATAGGAATGCTAGAGTGTTGATATGGTATGTATTCCATCTCAGTGACAATGCATGGGTAAATTACCATGATGCATCTCATAGCAGATAGTAATAAATATGTAAGTGATCCATCTCATAGATAATGCATGGGTAAATGGCCCTGCATCTCCTAGTACATAGGAACAAGTACTGAATATAAAGAAGACTCCAATGCAAAACCAAGGAAGAATTAGCAACAACAATATCAACCCCCTCATAATGCTAACAATGGAGAGTAATACATGTACACTAAATCTAAATTCTATTCTCCATGATGCTAAAAAAAATAGAGATGTGTGTCAAATGGATGGAGGTTTGATCACGGGAGGACAAATTAGGGTCAGGATGTCACTAATTACATTGTAAAGAAGATGTAGTGGGATGGAAATCTACCTAAAAAAATGAACTTGAGATCTGGATAGAGAGCTGAATCACCTTTCCAATGATATCTCGTTTGTGAAAAACAAAGTCCGGATGAATAAGATATGCCCCCGAGAGTGCACACTGTAACTTTTGACTTCAACTGGAAAACAATCTTGCAAAATAAAAAAAATAAGAAAATTATATCTCCATCTCTGGATCGGTCTCGAAAAGAGATTTCCAACAGCATATGGTTTTCCCAATTTCGACTCTGTATGACCAAGTTATGGCCAAAATTAAAAAAACACCTCTTTTAGGGCACAAAGAGGGTCAAAGAAGGGCCATGCATGCTGACTATATTGCGGACGTCAGTAGCTAAAAATCAAAATCCAATTTTTTTTTGTTTTTTTGTATGAAAAATTTATGGTGTGGGTACAGGTACGGATTTTTGTGCCTTGAAAAACATGTCGATAAATTATTTTTTCCCCTAATGCTCCCTTCACCAAAAATAGGCAAATTATATATCAAAATTCATTAAATCAACCTTTTGCATCTAAACATGAGGTCCTTTTGGGCCCAAAAGGCTCCAAATTTTTAGATACCCTTTGGAAAAGAGAAAACTTTCAAACTTTGAACCCTTGCAAAATGGACTCTGTATAGCCTGACTTTCTCGAGCCTTTTGGAACTGATGGTGAGCTCCAAAATAACCCAAGATGAACAATTTGTTGTGTAAATGCAAATAATCTCCAAAAAAGAGAAAAAGAATCTTCAGATCTAGAGCTCTGATACCATGTTAGAATTCAGGAAATGTTGAATTCCCACAAGCCCAAATAATCATGTGCAAGAATACCTGTTACATACAAAGGATAAATTTCACAAAAAATGAGAATATTGAAGATAATAACAAGAACTGAATTCTTGATTGAATATTGCTTGTATTTCTTTGAAATTGCTTAATTACAATGAAGGATATGAAATCCTTATAAAGAAATCTAACTCTAAAGATAGAAACCCTAAATGGTGGAGTCTAAAAGATAGACTAAGAGTTAAAATATAATACATGAATCAGTCATGTATGCACAAAAAGCATAATAGACCAATTAATGCACATGAAACTATCAAAATTCTAAACATAGTTTGCTTTTCCTAGTTTGCATTATACATGGAGATAAATATTAATTAATTATTCATAACTAATGAATTAAATAACTAATAAATTCCAATAAATAATTACTAACTAAGGCATCAATTTTTTAGTGAATTAATATAATTAAGTGAATAATTAATATATGGATTATTTATTCCAACAGTATGTGGTAGTTTATTCAGTGCAATCTAAAACCTAGTCAGATGCAAACATTCCTAAGGCTCCGAAGAAAGGATAGTTTGCTAGGGTTATCTGGAAACCCCAATTCAGTGTTGGGAGGAAAGAGCAGGAGGAGAAGAAAGAAAGGTTTGATCCTGTACCAACAAGTAAGGCCAAGCAAGGAAAGAAGATAAAATCTGACTTGGATGAGGCTATAGATTCCGGTAAGATGAAAACCTTGAAAATAGAGTATCATATTATTCATCCACTGTCTATTCAAGAATTAATTGATGAAATTATTAAAGATGAAAACTTGAAGAACATTTTTGTATATTATTAGAATATTGATGATAAGGATAAGAGGCTGATTAAGGAAGTTGTAGTTTTGTACATGGTATTATGGATGTGTTGCATTAGTTTTGTCATTGATGTCAACACTTATCCTTCTGGAGATATTTGGTTATGTTGAACCAGCACATTGTGTTCACCCGCAAGTTCAGTGACTTATGCACAGTCACCAGTATATTGTCCACTAGCAGGTTATATTGTTCACCGACATTGATGATGACTTGTTATCATCTGGAGATCACTTGATTATGTCAAAGACATGGTTTGGATACTTGGTTTTGGTATTTTGGTTAATGGTATAATCGGGTTGACATATTTGCTATTATTGGCAAATTGGTCTAGGTTATGGACCGGTATGCATTATCTATTCTAGATCAGCACGACACGTTATGGAGATGATTTATTGATTGGATATTGTTGTAAATGTATTGAGCTGACATGATACATCGCATATAGACTTATTTGTGATTGAATTTATTGTAATATTCTTAGTGAGCCGACCTACACATTTGATCTTATGTTTTGTATATATGTAAAATCTCATTTGAAATGAGATAGAAGAGGATATGATATGTAAGGTTATGGTATGGTAATGTAACATGGTATGTGCGAATATTAAAGATCATTTGAGCAGACCATAAGAGAAGGTTCAAGGAAGGTTTGAAGGTGTTTGTCAGAGCTTAATCGGTACTAAATCCAACATTGGAGATGCTATCTTGAGCAGTACATTATTCTAGGATTTAACCATCCTATTGTAGTCGTTGTGACTCCCATTTGAGAAGTGTACTCTACGTGGTTGGCCTTTCTGCATGTGCAGACCCCATTTGTATACACATACTATCTGCAGTAGTATCATCTGATTGTGGGTAAGGTTTCCCACCGTGGTTTTTCCCCTTACAAGATTTCCGCATCAAAATATTTATGTTATGTGTTGTGGATGTTGTTTCTCTTTCTGTTTCATGCATTAGGTTTACTGGTATAATTATTAAGTTGAAGTAAGTTATATTTAGGTTGAAATTATTTGACAACTGATTCACCCCCCCCCACCTTCTCAAATGCTTTCTGGGTCCTGATAACTTACTTGGATGTATTTAGTAAAGCATTGATTAAATTAGAAAAATATATTCCAAAAGATTTGTACAGTTTAATTAATGCTAGGAGAATTTATCTTCTAGCCAAATGGATAGAGAGCTAAAGGAGAGTGAACTAGTAAATCAGTGCACCAATATCACTATTGAGGAAATTGAAAGATTAATTTTGTTAGTGAATAAAAAGGAATTCAAGAGCAAGCACAAAGTCAACAACTTGATAGTTGGCAGAATTGAAGAAATAAGGAGAAAAACCAGTGCAATCTGGAAGAAGTTTCTTATTGAGAACTGGCTAGTAGAAACTATTTCACAAAATGAAGCCACTCAATAAGAAAACCCTCCAATTAATTATATAAATAAGGAGGACACTCATAATATTATAGAGCAACAAATTTTGGATTATGTTGAAGTCGAGCCTATTGAGGTGAATGTTAAATTAGTTAAGGTAGAGGATGGTGCACCAAATGGTGACACCGATGCACAAAAGGCACCTAAAGAAGACGAATCTGGTCAAGTTGAGGATGAGAATAAGGATGAAGTAGAACAGGAAAAACCAGATGAAGGGAAAGGTAAGGTAATGAAAACTCTGATCCTTATGACAATTGACACATCTAAAATTCAAAGCCAAGGGAGTTTTCCATAGCTTAATATCACTTTTAACAAACCTTTCAATCAGATGTCTCTGACAAAGAGAATTATTAAGCCAATCAAGAGTTAGCACAGTCAAAATAAGAAGAGAAGAGACTTATTGAGAAATCAGTTAAAGTTTTGGAACAGGTGGTACCAGAACTACAACTTGATGCAAATACCAGTTCATTTAGTAAGCTTCAAAACTTAATAGATCATATATCCACTCAGTTTGATTCTTTGACCAAGGCATCAGCTAGGCAAGCTATGGAGAAATTTAAACATGCCAAAGTTCAAATATTTTTATAAATGATCAGTAGTGATAAGGCCCAACTTGAAAAGGAACTAAAACTAATTGATGAGGCCTCAACAAAAGGTGGAAAAAATTAGGTCTTGTATAATTTTGACCAATTTTACTACTAAGATAGACAAGCAAATAGATAATTGTAGAGGACAATTAGCTCAAATTTCTCTGTCTTATAATCCTAGAGCTAACTTAACCGGTACTATTGAAGGCCATATTTTGATTGTTATGGAGCAAATTAGGAATTTTGAGAAGGAGAAGGAGAGACTGATTAGGCGGACACGTGAATTCCAAAACTTAATTGGTCCTTGGTTAGACACCTTAGTGTACCATAAGATGGACTGCATTCAAAACATGTCTCAGGATACGCCAACTGAGATTGTAGCTTTAGGGTTTCATGCCTATGTTTTGAATGGTTTTGTTTCAATTTTGGAGAAGTTGTAGGCAGGGTGGAACACATATCTTGGATTTCTCAAGATGGTATATGTAGATATACTCAAGCATGTATAGATTCAATCATCTGGTGTGTGTGTATATATGTACAGACATTTTTTTTGCATACCCTATCGTTGGCATTGTTGTCAAAGAGGGAGAGATGAGATAAAAAATGTACAAGATGATTGTGTATGGAGTGTACAGTTTGATGATGCAAATTTTTGGATTGCTAATCTAAGGGGGAGTCATAGAATTATTTCATTATTTTTCATTTGATGTACAATTTTCACAAGTTTCAAAACTTTGACATTTTTCACAAGTATTTACATCAATTCCAAAGGGGGAGATTGTTAGCAATTGACACTCATCCAGTGACTTCTGGTAGTTGCTTATTGGTCTATGGTTGTCATTGATGGAAACTCTTATTGGTGATTCAACCCAGTGATCATGATTCATTGTATCCGGAAGCTGGATCAACAAGTAGAATGTTAACCGGTAAAACATAGCATCTCAGTATTATTTTAGTCCAGAATGATCTCCAATGATTGTGGTGTTTTTGGTTATTGATTTTATGATCTTAGTGAATGTGAAGATCCATAGGAAGCATGCGATTATAATATTTTGGTCTGGTGTTATGTTTTGTTCGAGATTGAAGCCAACTTGGACCTACACATTACACTTCTTGAAGCTGACTTGAAGGAGATTACTTTTATGTTAAGACCAGATATATAAGATTGATTTGGAGATTGGTTTTTGTTGTAATACTATTGAGGTGATCTGTTTTGGTTCAATTAAGCATAGTTTCACTTGCGCATTTGATTCATGGACAATCTGGTAGCTGACTAAGACTGAAACACAGTATTTAGTAGAGTGAAGACAGTCAAAGATTCAGTGCTTAACTAGAACTCATTCTTGCATTACTAGATGCTACTTGAGAGTTCATTTCATTGTATTTCCTCATTGTAAACAAATTATAAGTCAGTGAGACTTCCTGAAGGTTGTAGCCTTCCAGGCAATTGTATGAGTAGTGAGCTCTAGGTAGTGAGCCTCAATGCAAGTGCATTCCCCATCTATCTAATATTTATGTACTCCTGGCCATAGTATATGAATATTGTGGGTTCCAACCCCACCGTGGTTTTTCACTTTCCAAGTTTTCACGTAAAAATTTTGGTGTTATGGATCTGTGGTTTATTTGTTGCATGTTTATGCTCTTTTATGTTATGCATTGCTAACGGTGGATAAAGAATAAGTTTGTAGATTTGATTTCTTGTAGATCGCTAATTCATTCCCCCTCCCCACTCTCAGTGATCCTTGATTCTAACAACTTCTTCTTAAAATGGTTTATTCAAGGAGCTCACATTTAAAATCTTTATTTTAGTTTCCTAAACATCTATGTAACCTAGACAGTTCATGATGTAGCACCATTATCTCCACCAAATCAAAAGTATAAAATTGTAAACTATTCTAACCACCTAGACTCTTCTTTAGGAACTATCAACCATCTGATTTCACAACTAATCTAATGCAAAATATTCCTTATTTGAACCATTGACATTTTGATTTCTATTTTATTTATATTTCTATATAGTTCCTTTGTATACGGTTATATGAGGGATTGAAATTCTTGATATAGTATTCGATTTTCCTATCAAATTGCCTTGTTTATGTGCTTAATTTGACTTCTTATTGTTCATACTTTTTCATTGCCTCATTAGTATTTAGGCACTCTTTCATCCTAATATTTTACTTATTCATCTAATTGTTCCATCCATTTTCTCTTCCTTATATTTAATCTCTCTTCTATCACCATTTAGGGCTAGTAGGGTAGCTCCATATCCTCTAGCTTCTTTAAGAAACCTAGTAGATAGATCATAGCTAATTCCTCTACAAGATAGCCACAAGCTATAACTAAGGAAATCTTATAGGCAACTAAAGATTTTATTTGAAAATTACTTGTGATTAGATTCTTTTTAATCTCTCTATTTTGTTCCACTTCATTTTGATATGTTGCTACTCCAAACTTTATACCTAAATAAAACCAATTACGCCACTATCAACCCAAAAAGAGCTTTCTTAGTTTTCTATTTCCTTAGTTAGCCTTTATAATTCTATTTTATAATGAGTGTTGAGATTCCCATCCTCCTTGCATCTTTTTTTCTATAAGCGTCTCCAAAATATATTTGTATTCATGAACCATTTGAAAGGGAATATGTTCAAAGATAAATTTCTTTCTCTTTAAATTAAATATCACAACCTTAGTTTTCTTGGTTTACAATTGCATCCCTATCTCCTAAAAAAATAATTCTAGATTTTTGAAGTTTTTCCTCAAATTATGCATTATTTTGTAATTCAAATGATATGTTTTTTTTTTAATAAGTAAATAGCTACAGAGGGGTAGCACCCTTGTATTAAAAGGGGAGAAAACAAGGCCTAATTCAATAAGAGCAGTAGTGGAAAAGAATCATGAAGAAAACCCACTATCATAGCTCTAGTCCCTAGACAAGAAAGACCAGCCCTGAAGGTTGGATGAGTACAAACATATACCAACCTCTTAAAGATGTAGAGGTTTTAAGAAAAAAATGGAGAGACTGGAGGGCCTAATGACAATCAGAGTCAAAGAGAGTGTTCAAAAGCATTATCCACAAGTGCATTGGCCGCATCCAAGACAATGGGACATTCAAAGCCACAATTCGAATGAGCTGTCGATTCTGCCTTCTCCTTAGGGAGTCGGTAGTCATTTGAGAACCACTCTTCACCCAGCCCAAAACCCCAGTCATTTCCATCCACCAGATCACCATTCTTCAAAATCCCAAAGTCATCAGTACCTGCTAGATCTTCATCACAAAGAAATTTTTCCCTCCATTCCAACGTAAAGTCACTTGTATGTCAGTCACTTTCAGCAGGAAATCAATGTTCCTAGAGATGACAGGCTAGGTTGCTTGGAGAGACTCGAAATCCAGGGAATTAACAATCACAAGCCTCTTCACCTCCACTCCGTTGCTTAGTGACATAAAGTAATTTTGGGGAAGTGGAATTCTAAGATTGGTGTCAATATTGTCCAATACAACATCTATTTCCCCCAATAGGTGATGCTTAAACATCATCTGAGTTAACAATTTTGTTTTTTGCTTGCTAGTCCCCATGTGAATTAACATTGCAAGAAAAAAAGATGGGATATCAGCATTGGCTCTGTACCTGTGATAAGCCATAAGGAATTCCTTTCCTAGAATCCTCTTAAGGCTGTGGAGAATAAGAGGATGCCGAGAGAAGAGGACCTCTTGCAGACGTTTGTCCGTGATTTTGCCCAGGAAAGCCATCTAGCAACAAGTAGCTTCAAGGAGGATTAGGGTCTCCATAGCGAGTTGTTGAGAAAGGAAAGCAATTGTTTGATGGAAAGAAAGGGTATTCCATTGTTAAATAGCAAGGCATCAAACTAGAGAATACGACACCCTACAAGCAATTCATACCCATTAAATACCCACACGCGTGAGCTGCCAGTATCCAAAAAACCATATGTGCCAAAGCTCCTCAACTTGGTGTCGACCGACTTTAAGCATCAAGTGATCATAAACAGATCTTGAGAGGATCTAGTCATAACTAGATATTAATAAAGTACACTTATATTTAATTTCCACGGGCCAAAAAATGTCACTAATCAATGATGTCGGTAATGCATCACATCTTGTTGATAAGAAGAAACCTTAACAGGTTAACAAAGAAGACGGTCATTCTCTCCACTGGAAACTATGACCATAAAGTGGAGAGGGGATAAAGTGGCTATCAGGGAGCAAAGCACCCATTTTCTCCACAACCGGAAGTTGCAGAGAGAATCGAAGAGCATGCAACCATCAATAGACCCAACCAGAGAGCATCCCTCTCAATGGAAAGTGAGGATAGAATGTCAATCAACGGAACCAATGCCACATCACCAACCTGCCCAACAGAAAATCATCATCGATGGAAATTTAGGTGGGGTCACTAATGGCTATAGCCAATTTAGGAATTCTATTAGCTTCACCATTACCTTCCCTATAGATGTGGCTAACCCGAAATTCATCAAAGGTAGCTAGCAGTGCTAGGATTGGTTGAAGCCACTAGTTAAGGCACCAACTAGGGATGTTATTACAGTGGATTGCATTAATAACATTTAATGAGTCTCCCTCCAAATGAATTCTCTGTACCCCTAGCTCCTTCCCTAACTGAAGTCCTCTTAAAGCCGCTCTAAATTCCGCTTCATTATTAGTAGCCACTCCAATATTTTCAAAGATTTCTTTTATACAGAGACCATCAGAGTCCCTTGGAATACACCCAATACCACTTTGGCCTGGATTTCCTATAGAAGCACCATCAAAGTTTACATTTCTCCACCTTTCCTCTAGCGCATCCCATTTCATCCCCACTCTTGGATTGGTCTGATCCACCAGGGTGCCTAGACCGAAGATCGGTGGGATGAGTAGGTTTGGAAGAACCAGCTTAATCTTGGAATCCCAGTCCATGAACAGATTTTTCTTTAATGTTTTGGATTGGGCAGCCTCATTCAGTTTCCCACAAAGAGACAATAGGCTCATTTGTTTACCCTGGAAGATTTTGTGGTTCCTTTCTTTCCAAATTTCCCAAATCAGAAGTGATGGGAGGATAAAAAGTAAATCAGCAAAAACAACCTTACCTGCTAGTTTAGGCCATTGAAAAAACCACTTATCCATCCCTGTTGGGAAGGGGTCGAAGATTCTCAATTTTCCCATGAAATGCTACCAACAGAGATTGGAGAATTTGCAGTGGAGAAGAAGATGATCCATAGTCTCTTCCTGTTCTAGGCATAAAGTACATCTGTTGGGTCCATTGATACCCATTGAATGGAGTCTTTCTTGAGGTAATATTTTTCTCTGACAAGCCAACTAGGAAATGGATCCCACTTTGGGAAGGAGATGTTGATGCCAAAAAAGATTTACAGGCCAATCTTTTTTATCTATAGTTGATTCTTTCAGCTTGTAACCAAAACATACTTTGTATTTGCTATCGGAGGAACCACACCACCTAATATTGTCCTTATAAGGGGAAGGGAAAATAATCCTTTTGTTGAGAATGTTAGTAAACAAGTCCTTCTGAAGCTGATCCAAAGAGTTCCATTTCCATTTAGCAATACCATTTTCTTGGATCAGATAACCATAATCACAGATATTATGCCCCCAAAGGTGACAGGTTTCTACTATAATAGGTTGTAGAGAGGGGTTGTGACATAGGGAATCTTACCAGACCAAGAATCAAACCAAAAGGAGGAATCCCTGTCATTGCTAGTCCATCCTAGGTAACCTGATCGCTTATGATTTCCTTGTTGTCGACAATAAAATTTCAGATAGCCGAGCCTCTGGGAGGATTGTTGATAGTCAAAATCCTTTTAGGCTCCAGGTAGTCCAAATATTTATGTTTCAAGAGCCTTGCCCATTTTTGCTTCCCGTTGCTACAAATTTCCCAAAGTAGTTTAGCACCCATTGCTAAATTCATAATCGAGATTTGGTGAATGCCAGCACCTCCTGCCTTTTTTGGTTGGCAGATCTTTTTCCAAGCTATCAAAGGAAATTACCTTTGACATCCAAACCATTCCAAAGGAAATTTCTCATTAGAGAAATCAATTCATCTTCAATTGCCACCGGTAATCTCAGGCAAGCCATGGAAAAAACCGGTAGCGCTGAAAGAACCAACTTTATCATAGTGAGCTTCCCAACAGAGGATAACCACTTGCCTTTCCAAGTTGCAAGTTTGGATTTGCACTTGTCAATAAGATGCTTCCAGTAGTGATTTTTGTTACTACCAATGAAGAGGGGGGTTCCAAGAAAATTCCCTGGGAAGTTTGCAACTCTAAGATTAAGAATCCTTGATAATACAGCTTGCAAGTTAAGTGGAGTGTTGACAAAAAATACTTCAGATTTGTGCCAGTTGATTTTCTACCTGGAAGCCATATAATAATCATCAATGCATGTTTTAATTGTTATAGATTCCCTCCTACAGGTCAAACCAAATAGAATGGTATCATCAACAAACCGAAGATGAGTCATTTTTTCAACCCCTATTGCCACATTAACTCCAACCCAATGATCATCTTGTTGAAGAGCTCTTATAGATCGACCCAAAGCTTTAGCCATTATGATAAATAGGAATGGTGATAATGGATCACCTTGTCTAATTCCTCTTGTTGAAGAGAAGAAACCATGAGATGAGCCATTAACCAAGACAGAGAATTTGGGGGAAGAGAGACAACTCATGACCCAAGTGAGCCATTCCTTGCAGAAGCCAAATTTATTAAGAACATCAAATAAGAAATCCCTGTCCACCATGTTATAAGCTTTCAGGATGTCCAGTTTTAGAATCATACAGGAATCCTTGGTCTTCCTAGAGGTGTGAAGTATTTCATGAGAAACGATAATGCCTTCCACAATGGATCTTCCAGGGGCAAAACTACTTTGTTCATTTGATATGATGTGTTTAAGAAGGGGCTTCAATCTGTTAGCTATGAAATTTGTTACAATCTTATATATAGTGTTGCATAGAGCAATGGGCCTAAAGTCACTCATCTGTTGAGAATTTTTCTTCTTCGGGATTAGAGTCAGAAAGGTATGATTGATATCCCCTAACATAGTCATATTCTTTCTTGATTCTTCTACTGCAATATGTAGATCTCGAGCAATGATATCCCAGAAATGATGGAAGAAAGCAGAAGGGAAGCCATCTGGGCCAAGAGTCTTATCCAGTTTCAGCTGGAAAGTAGTATTCCTTACTTCATCAATTGAAATAGGAGTACAGAGAGTTGTATTTTGATTAACAGATACAATGGATGGGATTGAGTTCAAAATTTTGGCTCTTGCTTCATGGTCGATCTGATGGTCACCATTCAACAAAGATTCAAAGAATCTTATAGCTTCCTGCACAATGTACTCATAATTCCTAATAGTGACTCCATCCGGTCTCATAATCTCTGCTATTATGTTTCTATTTCAAATGGCAATGGTCGATCGGTGGAAGAATTTGGTGTTTTTATCACCTTCCTTTAGCCATAACTCCCTTGATTTTTGACGCCAATGGATTTCCTCACACCGAAGGATTTCATTTAGATCAGATTTGAGAGAATTTTCTTTGATAAATAAATCCTTAGTCATTCCTGAAGAGATAAAAGAGTTGGTTAAGTCTACTAGTTCAGCCTTAATTCTTAATTTCTCCATCTGAATATTCTTGAAATGCCTCTTATTCCATTCTTTGATCTTGGCCTTAATATACTTGAGCTTTTTATTAAGAATGAGTAGTCTATAATGATTCCCAAAAACTGATTCATTCCACCAAGTAGCTATAAGATCATATATTTCAGGCACTCTGAACCACATTTTCTCAAACTGGAATGGGGTACCTCCCTTCGCTTGACCCAAGGTGACCTCCAGACAGATCGGGTAGTGATCTGATCTAATAAGTGGGAGAATTGATGATTCTAAGGCTAGATTTTGTCCTAACCACTCACCAGTAATAAGAAACTGGTCAAGCCATTCAGAAGTTATAGTAAAACCTGCTCTCCGGTTCATCCATGTGAAAATTCCATTTTTCAGAACAATGTCTAGAAGATGATTCTTCTCAACAAAAACTAAAAAATCCTTCTGGGACATACCAGTCCTCTGAATACCCCCACTTTTCTCAGTGCTAGAAAGGATTGCATTGAAGTCCCCAACTACCACACAACTACCATCGGTAACACTGTTTAGTTTGATGGATAAAAGATCCCAGAGAGCCCGTTTCTCACAAGCAATAGATGGTTTGTACACATTGAAAAGATTGAAACTCTCATTCTGTCCAAGAATAGTAACCAAGCATTGTTTCCAATACTTATCTTCCCCAACAAGTGAGATCCTAACATTCATGGGATTCCAAATGATTCCCAAGCTACCAGAGGCTCCATCTGATTGCCTGAAAAGCTCATTCCACTGTTTCCAAACTCACATTTTAGCATCAATCTCAATCTTGCTCCATTTAGTTTCCTGTAGTAGCCAAATATCTCCTTTGGTGTCATCAATCTGGCGTTTAATCAAGTGCCATTTGTCAAGGGCATTGATGCCCCTAACATTCCAAGATAGGAGTTTCATTGCTCCTGGGGAAGGGCATTTCCCTTCCCTAAATTAAGTTTGGTTTGACCACTGGCAACACCAACCACTGCTAGCATAACTTTTTTGGACTTGCACCCCCACACACCTTTCAGCTTGAAATTTGGTTTGTCAATAGTTGAATCCAACTTTCCAAAACCTTTTGAAGTACCCTCTAAAATAAGATCCGAGTCAGGCTCAAAGTCTTCCTCCCCCTCCGAGGAGGAGCTTTCAATTTCACAATCTTCCAGTTTAATGCCTATCATGGAATATCCCTCCCATCTCCCCCATAGTGCCAGTCTCCATACCCTGAGAGTGAAAATTGCCATCTTCAATTGCCAGCTGATTCCTGGACATAAAAGGGGAGGGTGGAAGTGAGTCCGCTAACTTGGATTCAATGTGTGCCTGTAGGGTTTTGGTCTTCTTGAGAAGTGTGAGAAGATCTTGTTGGCTCTTGATTTGACTAGAGGAGGAAGGAACTATGATTAAAGGGGTTGCCTCTATTAGTGGAACATTCTCCTTATCAAGAGTGTCATTGCAAAAAGCTTCCCTGGTGTCAAAGGCAGTAGGAGATTCCACTTGCAGTTTTACCTCAATAGGAGATTGCATACAGGAATAACTTTGTTGTATCGTAGCCGAAACATCATAGCTAATACCGGTATGATCCAAGGAAAAGCATTTAGGACAAATGTGAAGCTGATCTTCTCTATCAATCTTTTGGATCCAGATCTTTCCTGCCCCAATAATTATGACTTCATCACAGATCTTGGTGATTTGATCTATGCTAATACAAATTTTGAGAAAGCTTCCCCATAGTTTATCCTCCAAGATGTCATCTATCGATACAAAGGTGCCAAGGTCTTTCCATATACCCTTAATAACATCAATGTGCCAATAATCCGAGGGACAATTATACAGTCTTATCCATACCTTGTTGTTCAGCAATACATGTGTTCGGCGGTTGAAATTGGGCTGCCAATCAATGATGTGAACTTCAATGCCATCTAAGATGTATGGACCCTTATTTTTAGCTTGCCATTTCTCCTCATTGCTCATAAATTCAACCATATAGAAATCATTTGGGATAATATTAATGTTAATATCCTTTCCCTACTGCGCTCTACACCAAGATTCAAAGTTGTCCTTAACCCACTTTCCACCACCCCACTTGATGAAAAGGCAAGACTCAAGCAAACTTGACCTAGTAGAATTAATTTTATTCTCATCCAAAAAGATGGTGGGTCTTGAGGTTTCTCTTACCAGTTTATGAAAATGGGGTCACTGAGGGAGGGAGACTTCTCTTCGAAAGTCAGGGCGTCTTTCTTGGATCGACCTAGGGTTCTGATTTTTAGGATGGAAGTTGGATCTCCAAAACCTGGCTTGGTTCGCCCTTGAGTTATCTTTCCTAAAGCACCCATTCCTCTTTTGGAAATTACCATGATCAATCGGGAGAACCAAAGAAGAGTCAGAGTAAGGATTGCCTCTCTCGAGTGCCACATCAAAAATGCTAGGTTCAGGTGGTGGATACCAATTTTGGGGAACCTCGGATGCGGGATGCTTAGCCTTGCGAAACCAGCCTTTGTTATTCCAAATGAAACCATTCTCCTTCCACTTGTGCGGGTCAATAGGGCACTGGTTACCACCTGAATAAGGGTTTCCATAGTTTAACTGTGGTTTGGAATATCTATTGCCCTGGAACATATCTTCTTTCCCAGCATTAACTGGTTTCTAAACAGCATGCAATCTACTTGTCTCGATGGGGAAGGCAATGTCTTCTTCATCGCTCCAAGATCCAACCTTTGTAGACTGGGTGCTAGAGTAGCACACATCGATAACCCTGCTCCTATCACCAGTGCAGATCCTGCTATCATCCAGTGCCACCATTTCACTCCCCAATATTGATCTTCTAGATTATTTTCCAATTAAAATGATATTATCTACATATAGGAGGAAATTAATTACTTAACTATCAGAATGAACAACCTCACCAAAAAAATTGTTTATTCACTCCTTTAATTTTTCTATTTATAGCCCAAATAGTATGCACACTAGTGAACATCCTTATTTGACCAAAACATCACTCATAGAGAATTCTATGCATCCTTGCTTGGTTGCAATTTTGGTACACACTCGATCATACATCCCATGAATTATAAAATTTTCATTTAATCCACTCTATTCCATAATCTTCTTCTACACATAATGTCAAATTCCTTTTTTAAGTAAATGAAGCAATCAAAGAAATTTTCTCCTTGTTTGCCCTATATTGTAATTCCCACCAAAATAGCCTATAGAAATATAACCAACTAACATGAAAATGGAGATAATAATTTTAAAAGATACTCTAATGCATCACATACAACTCAAACAACACATAACATTTACTCTAACATCATCTCCATAACATATACATCATCTAGACATGTCCATATTCAATTTCAAATATTAACATAAGATTATAAGTACACAAGCAGAAACAAATAACATCTCATCATCTAACATTCCCTAGGGTATCTCAATGCCATTACTTAATATAACTCTAAGTACATAAACATAACTAAAATCATAGGATACCATCACATTCCAATGTCTTCATTAACTTTAACATTAATTTCTAACAATTATTTCTTTCCTACATCATAAAGAATTATCCATTTAACTAAGCTATCATGAACTCATTTCATTAAATTCCAATTACTATTATTTTTTATTTTTAGATACATTTTTTAAGCATCATTTCCAAATGTTCCTAATCTCATTCTCATAATCAACTATTATACCTTCATTAATCCATTACTATGATTACCTATAACTTATGTAATTAAATTCCATTAATAAGATTAACCATATGTCTAGCATAGTGCAAATTGCATAAACCATAATCAAGAGATGAGAATAGTAAGAGAATGTCTTCCATTTCTTGACAAATTCCTTAGTCGCTATTAATAGGACAATCATCCCATTACATGAAATATCCTACAAGAGTATCTAACCATCTTCATACAAGATTACAGTATCATTTCACATCAAGATACATAGTATCCAACCTACAAATACAACTATCTCCTGAATCCTACTAATATAAATGCCATTGAATCATATTAAAACATTGGCTTATACTCTAAAGATGTATACAATAATTATCTCCAAGAATCCAATCATAAGTTGAAGAGATAAAGAATCCACATCCAAGCACACGAGCATCCAACAAAAAACATCCCAATGGAAGAAGGCATCAAACCACTTGACCATGTGGAACCATAAGGAACCACCCACCGTGCTACAGAGAATGACACAAGGTCCCACACACACTCTAGATCTAGGTCGATACCTAACAACCAAAGGAAATAACCAACAACCACATAAACAATAATTTGAATCATATGACAAGGCTAAATCAAAAGCACAAAAAATTTAGAGGCTTTCCAACAATCAAAGCATAAGGAACTAGGACCAACATGTAGGGAAGAGTGTCATCATAATCTATCACCACAAACAACAACAGATATCCTAGAAATTGTGAGCTAAATATCCTATCCCAACATCCATGACACACATGCAGAACCATCTCAACCTTTGAGGAAACCAGGTAGTTTAGTTTATCCAAATTACCAAGATCTTCACAAAACTCCTCCCGAGGCTAAATTAGCATTTTGGGCCATGAGTAGGGGCACCACAAATATATTTCTTATCTTGTTAGGGTGAATTACTACTACCAATCCCACCTAGGATTAATTTATTAGGTTATCACTTGATTTTACAATAAACTTCCAATGAGTTATCCCAATGGTCAAGACCTCGACTCCCAACTCCTTAACATAAGGAATCCTAGTGGTTTATTCCTCATGAGATCGATAGTCTATTGGAAGCCCACTCCCCCTAATCATGCTCCTAGACATTAGGGTATCAACATACACATATGCAACAACAAGGTCTATAAAAAAAAGCTTAACCCAGATAGCCAAGGTTCTCAATCAAACATAATCAATAAGTACATGAATAACCAATATCAATAATAACAACCTTATAGGAAAAATGAAATCATATAGATCATCCAATAATCGCAATATCAAAAGTATCTTCAACATGATCCCAAAACCATAGAAAGGTATATCTCATATTGCTTAGTTCATGTAATAATGCAAATATTCAATTTTGATCAATAATTCAATCCCAAAACATCTTAGGAAACTCAAAAGAACTAAATGATAGTCTTTGGACTGACAAAAGCCAAAATCAACCCAAAAATCCAAATACAATAGTTTGGCACATACACAGACTGAATCAATGCCTTCACAAGACAAATCAATTCATATGAAAACCAGTGTAGCTCATTTAATAGGTTAGACAATGCATTCATAAAACAAACTAGTGCATATATTGGGTTTTGTAGCACATCTATCAGATCCTACAATGCATATTTCAGGTTCTATAGTGCATATGTCTAACTCAACAATGTCTTTACTTAATTGATTAGTTCTTTTGTATAATAATGCAACACATTTAACACATAAACTATTGTGTTCATTTAAACCTATAGCGCATATGTGACAGGGACATAAAAACTCACAAAACAGAGATGGTATGACCATGCCAAGTAAAAAATTCCATATACAGAGAGATGAGAAACCATCCCATAATGGGCGCAACATGAAATATAAATCAAGGAAATAAACTATTGAAATAATAACACCCAATTATAGCCAAGTCATAGAAAAACATATCTTGGCAAGCACATGCAAAAAACAACTTCTGGCAGCAATAGAAGAATCTTATTCATAGAAGAGAAGGATTCCCAAGTTCTCCAGCCAAAATGATTTAATAAATAAATTAGAATGCATAAATCAACACAAAAAGTAAAAAGCTACAAAATAATTGACGAGGTAGGAATAGTTGATCGAAATTTGGAAGTTCATAATAAATATAGAGTGTGAATACAAGAATCATTCCCGATAAATCACAAATTAAAATCCCAACTCCCTAAAATAGTTCAAGACTATATATAAAATTTATTTATCAAAATGCCTCTTATGCATATATTTATATTTATCCATCTATATAGGTAATCCCAAATCATCCTGCAAAAAATCTTTTGCAGAAAATCTTTCCAAAGAGAAAATGCAAGAAAGTTAAATCCTCTGGCCTGGTAGTTGAAGTTAATGACAAGAAAATATGATGAAGCACAATCCAATCCTCAATCCAACAAAAATCCAAAGCCAAGCTCCAATAATTCAAAACTCAAACATCTTCAGACAATACCAATTTTCTCCAGCCACCCAACCCAGCAAAAACTTAGAAAAACAAATAAATAGAAAATTAAACCAAGTTATGCGAAAACTCCCAACAAATCAAAATAATTAGAAATATAATATTTCTTACCAATCTTACCCAAAATCAAAGTAAAATGATATAAAATAATATTATTTAAACCTTCCAAATCTCACAGCCAATCGTATAATAGGGTCGGTAAGATAAAAAATTAAATAATAAATAAAATGGGAAAATGGGAAATAAATAATAACAAAAAACAAATAAAATATAAAGGCTTAATAAAATAAACCTAATAAATCAAAAGCCTAATTAAATAATTAGTCACCAAAAAAAAATATAAATAATAATTCACAATAATTAATCCATAATAATTATTTAAATAATAAATAGAATTCATTAATTTATTTTAACATTAATACTATATAGGCCAAGTAATTAATTAATAATTTAATCAACGAATAATCTGAACTCCTCAATACAACCCAACTTAGGGTAACATACAATACCACATGACATTAAACACAACAACTCCAACCAAGACATCAATTGACAAGGTACCAGCTAAACCAAGAGTGTAGAATGGGATTTCATGTCAACTCTGATCAACTTGCCATTGGGATAAAGACATTCTCACACCTATAGAACTAGGTGGAGTCTATGTCTGGTACCTATAAACCTATAACCACCAATACAAAAACAACAACATATACATCATATAACATAAAATAATCAAACAAGTGAAAAGGAGTCGCAAATTCATACCATACTCATAAATGTGTGATATGACATCATCCCTAATACAACCACCCACTACTATATTTGGCACCAATTTCTGACAAATGTTTGTTGAAATTTCGACAAAATTTTGTCAAATTACCAAGAAAACACCCTTACAAATTTCATCACAAAAATTTTGTCGAAACCTCGACCAAGCATCGTTGGACAATGCCATGAAAAAATGGAACCGGTTTTCGTCAGAAAATTGATGAAAACTAATATATTTTAGTCATCAATTTGGTAGTATACTAATAAATTTAGTGGTTAATTTAGTCATTGATTCTTGTTAATTGGTCATTTACTTAGTCATGGTAGTCATCTATTTACTCATTGTAATCATTAATTATCATTTAAATACCAATTGATTTATGTCTATTGGTTGTATATTTAGTCATTTGTAGCAAAATAGTTAAGAGATAGTGACTATTATTCATAAGTTTGGATGTCATCTAGCTATGAATGTTGGTTAAATTCACTTTAATTCCGAATATTGCAATATTGTTACTAAAATCTCCACTATTATCAAATTTAGAATTTAGAGTTCAAAAAAATTATTTGAATGTGAAGTTACATTTATTTCCATATGAATGTTTATATTATCAAACTCACAAATAAATTATATATATATATATATATATATACATATATATCTGTGCGCGTGTGTGTGATATATATATATATACCAAGGCCTGCAACACCCCACGTAAGGGGATGTCGCAGCCCCATGGGGACTGTGGCACTCCCTTACATGAGGGGTCGCAGCTCACAGAGTTGTGACACCTCATGTAAGGGGATCTCGGAACCCTTGGGGACTTCGACACCCCCTTACATGGGGGTCGTAGCTCTTAGAGTTGTGACAACCCATGTAAGGGGATGTTGCAACCCCACAGGGACTGTGACACCCCCTTACATGTGGCATCGTAGCTCTGTAGAGGTCCAACTCCCTATGTAAGGGTAGTAAACAAATCAAATAAAAAAAATAAAACCTAGTATATATCAAAAAAAAATTGCAAACAACAAAATGGAGATTTAAATCTCTGACAACCACTCCTTTCAAATCTACATCTGCAAACAAACAAAAAAATGACATTAGTTCTAGAGTTTTATTAAGAAAAAAAGAGGAAATTAAAAAAAATCTCAAAAGAAAATTGGTGCAAACCCATAACAAATAAGAAGAAGATTTCAATCCCCCAAAAAATGCATATGGTTGCCACTCCTTCCCAAACTAGATATTTGCAAACAATATAAGAGAAAAATTAGATCTAGGGTTCTGGGAAAACAAGAGGGAAATAAAAAATGTCTCAAAATAAAATTAGCGCAAACCCAAAACAAATAAAATAGAGATTTTGATCTCCTACAAATGCATATGGCCACCCTTCCCAAGCACCGAATTTGCAAACAATATAAGAAAAATTTAGACCTTTCATTCCTTAGCTTGTTTCATGAAGCCCTTTTAAGAATCCCGCAACAATAGCTTCAATGGAGGATGCTAGGGCTACAAATCTTGAGAAAATGTTCAAATGAGACAATAGGGTTACTTTCCATCTTAATATATGTTAGTGTTTTCCTTTCAATCCCTAAGATCCAACAGTAGAGATTAAAATAATCTAATAGATGAGATTCTTTGCACAACCCATTAGGATTGTGGCTGGAAGATTTTTATGGAAATTAAAATAATTAATTATGACTAGCATCATAGTGTGGGACCTATTAGAATGAATTGGAGGAAAACTGATAATCTAGATCTATTGATAATCTTGCATTTTCCATATTTGAATTGGAAATGAAATCCTCTATCCACCATCTTTCCTACACTCAAGAGATTATGCTTCAAACCTTGAACATAATAAACATTGCTAGTATTGGTCTTACCATCTAGGGATATTGTTCCTTTTCTTGTGATCTTCCATGCCTTGTTGTCTCCAAATCTGACTAGTCCATCATCAAATTCTTGTAGAGTTAGGAATTTCCTCTTATCACCGGTCATATGCTGAGAGCAACAACTGTCGGTAACCCATTCATCTTTCTCTTCAATTTTAGTAGCTAGGGCTTTCTCCTCAATATGAATTGTATCATTGAGAGGTTCCAGATATTCATCCTTGATAGCAATGAAGACCTAATATTTTCCACTACCTAAGCCTCCATTACTGAATCCACTTATAGGTTCATCATAATCAGAATCATCAGTAATACCAAAATCATCATCACTAGCATAGTAGTATGATTTGTCCTTATTCTTTCTATATTTAGGTTTGATTTGATATTTAGGATTAGGTTTATAAAACCTTGAAAATATTTTATGATTCCTTGTAGCTCTTTCAGGACATCTAGAATCAAAGTGACCAATCTTATTGCATGAAAAAAAATTAAATGGAACTTTTCCTTCATACTTACTTCCAATTGGTCCTTTAGGGATTCTTTCAGAAATTAGGGATTCCAATTCTTCAGGTTCTTTATTCTCTCTTTCAATGTATTCCATCTCTTTAGCATATAACTCTTTCCAATCTATCTTCTTCTTACCAGAGGTAGATGTTTTCAATGCAGTTTATTTTTTAGTAGCATTCTGATCTCCAAGCTCTTCAAGTTCAAAAGTAGTCAATTTCCCAAATAATGTATCTCTTGTAATAGGAGTATTTGACATTGTCTAGAGTTCATTTATTGTAGTAGCTTTCATCTTGTAATCCGGAGGTAAAACTCTTAGAATTTTTTAAACAACCCCATCCTCATTAACTGTTCCACTGCATCATTTTATTCCCATGCCAATCTCATTCACTCTATCCATGAAAGAACTTATCTTTTCAAATTCTTCAATCTTTAAATTTTTATATATCACCAAATAACTTTCAAGTTTTGCAATCTTTATTGCTTGGTCACCTTCATATAGAGTTTCAAGCTTCAACCAGATCTGTTTTGCATTTTCCAACTCTATGAAATTCAACAATTTTTCATCTGATTGGGTACTTAACAATTCTTATTTTTCTCTTACATCATTATCAATATTCTTTAATTTTGTTCATCAACGGGTGTCAAAGTTCCAGAACTAGGATCGTGAGGTGTATAACCTTTTTCTGTTATCTCCCATATCTCAGCTCTAAGACATCTCAGATGAATCTTCCCTTGCTCCTTCCATAATATGTAATTTATACCATCAAATCTAGGACTCTCCTTTTGGTAGAAATTAGATGAAGAACTTGATGTCATTGTATCTCCCCAAGTGGTTAAGCTTCTATAGAGAGGACGTCGCTCTGATACCAATTGCTAGAATCAACCAAAGGAAAACTAAGACGGGGGATGAATAAGTTCTCCACAAGTTAAACAATTATTACAGATTATAAACCTTCTACTAGAGTAAAATGAAAATAGTGATGGACTTGAAAAGCACTGAGAGGGGGGGATGAATCAGTGACACCAAATAAAACACTACTTCAAACACTAACCGGTAGATGAACTTAACCAATTATTTAAACAATATACATGCTATCCAAAATGAAATAACAGCATCCACAAAAAGTAAAGCATCCACTATAACACAAGTGTTTATACGTGGAAAATCCAAATAGGTAAAAACCACAGTGAAATGGAACTCACAAGTTAACTATCTACAATAATAGATAACTGGCTGGTTAAGGTCTTACAAAGTGCTCTGCTAGGAGCGAATCTTGTTAGAGATCCCAAAGCTTGATTAGAAGCTTATACCCTATCAAGAGTACTACCCTGTTAGGAGTAACCCTATTGGAGGATTTGAGAATCCAAACTAATGGATCACCTTGTTAGAGGATTTGTACAATGAAGCTTGTTAGAGCTTACTCAGTTAGGGGATTTGATTTTGTTGTAATGATTAGAAAACAACAAGAATCATTTGATTTGTTTTGAGTAGCACAGTACTTGCTTGATCATATCCTTCTAAGTACATTCAACACTGCTCTGCATCTTAATACTTATCGCTCTTCAACTCATTCTCTATACATACCATCATTAACACAACATCCTTTGAATGATTCACTAACATGTCTTTAAATAGACATTCATATCTTATGTCATCCTAAGGAAATCAAAACACAATTTCCTAGGTGCAGTGTATCTACACAAGTGAACAATAACACATCACAAAAATGACTGCCAAGAAGTAGGTGCTGGTAACTCATCACAAAATCTAATACCAATTAGAACAGTCAATATAGGTTGGAACAAAACATGTGAAACATTGTCCTGGAATCTTTCACTTGATCTCCATCTTCATTTTCATCTTCATTTTGATGCAAACTTAGTGTAGCCACAGGTTGTCTCTTATGCACATATCGGTTGACACAAAGTACCAGTTAGAGAGAAACCTTAAACATACCGGTTAATAGTGTAAACCAATTGAAGTCACACCAGTAGTCAATGTAATCATATGTCTATGTGTGTGAGTGTTTCATCAATGACAACAAGTGATGAATACATTACAATCATCATCAAGCCAACAATCTCCCCCGTTGGCATTGATGGCAACACTTAGAAAATTTTAGAGTAATACAATACCACTAAGTGTGCTTACACAACAAATTTACACATATACTCATACTCCCTCTTAATGCAATACTCCCCCTTAATGCATGCATAAATAAAAAAATTTCAAAAACACACATATATTTCTATTCCCCCTTTAACAACAATGCCAAAATGAAAAAGTAAAATATATACATATATATAGAAAATTTGTATCAAAGTTTTAAGCATATATTAACAACTTAAAAAGTGCATGCATTGGCTAATCTCATAAAAATATCATTGAATTTTTGCTCTATCTTTGATAAAGCATTTTCCCATGATTCCAGTATGTTAGCAGTATACTCAAATGTAGACATTAGTTGGGAATGGAATTCTTCCATTGAGTCTAGTGTGCAGGTTTCGGGAGTAGCAAGAATAGCTTCTGCATTGGAGTAGGCTCTCTGAAGAATGGTGACATGTGATGTGAGTTGACTCTTGAGCTCTTTGAGAGATCAGAATCTCTTAGCCTTCTCATTATCATTCCTGACCAATCTGTCATGCAAATCATCTACAGACTGGTTAAAGGCATGAATGGAGTCCTCGAGTGGGACATATGCCTTGCATATCCTTTCTATTTCTTCCTTGGTTTCAAAATTATTCTTAGAAATGTCAAAATAAAAGAAATAAACATTGGAGGTAAAGGCAAGATACTTTCCTCTAGATTCAATAGCTTTCTTCAATGGACTTCCATTATGAGATAAAGCCATTTTTCCACTTTCAATGTTCTTTTCTAGTTTATCTCCATATTTCTTCTTGTGATTCTTCTCAGCAGACATTTGAGCAGCATCTTGAAGTGACTTGATTTGATCAGATCCATCTACAACTAGCTGACCAAGTTTGCTGATGGGTGTAGGAAGATGTGCAACAGCTGTTTCTGGTAGTAAACCAAACAAAATTTCTACTGCATTTTGGATTGTCTCTGCTTCAATCCTTTGCTCTTTCAATCTCTTCTTATGTGCTGTAGATTGCATAACATTGGCAAGCTTCATCATTTCTAACACGCTCAAAGTGTTCATATCAATGGGTCTTGAAACACTTAAAGAATCATCATCATCATCTTCAAGTAGTTTCTTCTTTGCTAGTTCAGTAGGTACACTCTTAATGATAGCTCTCTCTGTATTTTTCTTTTTTGTCTCTCAAGGTAACTAAGTGACAACTTTCTTAGTAGACTCCTTTTGAATATTTTTCAGTGACCGGTGGAGATTGGGGTTTCTAAAGTCATTATGTTGCTAGTTCAGTGCCCACTTTTGGTTGATTAGCCGATTGGTCAACTAATGTAACATGTACTTCAGTAATTATAGGAGGCTCCATATCGGGTACAGTGTTGTCTCCAGATAGGTCCACTATGTTCTGAACATTTTCATCAACAAGAATAATGGAATCATCCTTCTTCTTGATTGGATAGACTATGTCAGGTTGAACAATCTCCTCTGCATCCATTTTCGGTCGAGGAACATCATTTGTAGTATTATCCTTATCTCTGGAGTGGGGGAGCTCTTCCCTCTTTTTGATTATACAAGCTAGCTGATGTGTCTATAACTCAATAATTGCCCTTTTTGCATTAAGAAGCTTCAATCTTCTCATTTTAAAATAAAATATACTTTGTATTTCTCAACCAAAGCACTAATTCCATCCAAAGATAAATTGGGAAAATATTGTACAAATATTTCATCAATAATTTTCTTTTCCAATTGAATAGCTTCCTCCCATTTATCTAAAAGAGTATTATACAAAGAGATTGAAATATCCTTTTCCAAATCATGTGGATATCTATTATAATGACCCAAATAAGTTATTACCAGTTGAATGACTTGCTTCTGCTCATCTTCGGTGAAAGAGTCAAAATATTCTTTGACATTGTCAAACCTATTCCTTCCTAGTGTCTTGACTGTTCTCTCAAAAATAGTGTCAGGTTTGTACATAGCAATATCAATAGGTGTAGCTGCCTTTGGCACTACCTTTACCTTCTTGGGTGTTCTTTCGGTTGCTTTTTCCTTCTTTGGTTCTTCTTCAGAATCTGTTCCCTCAAACTCTAGTTGCAAAATCAATTTTTGATTTCTCTTCTTTGGTGCACTCTCCTTCTTCACATATACTTTAGGTTCTGATTCCTTTTTGGTTAGGACATTCTGAGCCACCCTTATGGTCTTTTTCACTGGAGATGTTTCATCAGACTTCTTTTTCTTTCCTTTCACCTTAGCTACATGTACAGTATCGGTTTTTGTTGGTGCAACTTGGACTGCCACAATGTCTAATTTTGCCTGTTGTTTATCTTTAGGCGATGCTAATAGGTTATTAGCATAGCCAACCAGTAAATCATGATTAACCTCATAGCTCATATCTTCCATCTCTTCCTCTCTAGGCTCAATTGCTTGCATCAAGCAAAAATCAATGGTAACAATGAAGATTATGTCTTTTGCAAATTGTTGTACCACAGCTTCAAGTAATCTCATCCTCATGCTCATCTTTTTTTGAAATTCATTAAAATACTTATTCAAGGCAGCTGTAAAAGTATTCTTCATAGCCTTAATGTTGTTCTTGATCTGTGCATTGACTGGTAGGTCTTTTGACCATTCAATGTCTCCTATTCCCGGTAGCAGGTTCTGGAAATAGAAAAATAACCCGGCTAATAGCTCACCATATTTGAACTTTTAAGTGTTGTCCTTCTTAATAGATTCCAAATTTTGCAATAATGTACTCTGATGGCTTCACAGAGATCATAATCTCCATTATCAACAATCATTCTATGTGTTATATCAATTGCTACAGATGGAACACTATTAAGTCTACTGGAGTAAAATACCTTGTAGCCTATCACCATTGTTGCTAGTTTCACTGCAGGGTCTCTAATATTGTTGATAGAAAAAGCATGCTTATCAGATGTAGAACCGGTTAATTTGAAGACAGTATCCTTTGAAATTTGTCTTAGCTCAGGAATTTCACTGGTTGAGAAATAACCAGTTACAGCCTAAATAGCTTCCTTGGTTATTGTCTAAGTCCTCTCTAAATACATGTTCTCTCCGTGGACGTGACTCAAAATGATTCTGATGTGTTCTTCTTCAAAATATTCAAGAAAGTAAGCAGCATTATGAAAACCTTTATTCAAAAACCTTAGCATATTTAGTCTTAATATTTCCATTCTTATCACAGAGTGATTTCAACTGTGTATAAATGTGTAGAGTTCCTAAATCTTCTATCTTGTAATCTATAAAACTGGACAAGTCACCTTTGACCACAACATCACTCGGGACTTGCGACAATGCATTATAAGACATAATTTGTTCTACCTTTAGAGCTTCCTCAAGCTCAGCAGTGATCATCAACCTCTCTACACACTTAGAAGTAGATGCCATTCTAGTTAAGCAAGTTGCAAAGTGGTATACTCAAAGAAATACCTTGTTTCCTACACGTTGCTCTATTTCTTGGTTGAAATGCCCAAATCCACACCAGTTCGCCTCTCTAAAACTTTTGATTCAACTTTATTTCTCTAATCATGAAACAATTAACCAATTGACAGCAAGACAATCTTATTCGGCTCTGTAATCACTTCAAATTTCTTTCTCGGAAGAGTTAGGGTAAAAATTACAAAGTAAAAATTTTTTTTATCCTTTTTATCGACTGCAATAAATGTTCACACTTTAGGGTTACAAACCCTAATTTCACTACCCAAGTGAAATACCGGTTGATAACACATCAACAAAAAGTCACTAAAATTCATGATTCAAAAATTCTTTCCCACTAATTTTACAAGGGGTCCGGAGATGTTTTACCGTTAAGCTCCCCTTAGCCATGTTAAACAGGCTTAAGTCACCAGTCTTGGGTTCTCTTCACTAGGTAAAGGAACGGTTTATTCTCCAAGCGAGTCATCACTTTTCTTCTTCCAAATCTGATTCATATCCTCTCTGGTTTCCTCAACATCAACTTTCTACTTTCCTTTCTGATCCTTGAAAGAGTTGACTGGTTTGCTATTTCTTGATCTGCAAAATTTTGTTAAGTGCCCTAGTTTGCTGCAATGGTAACAAACCATACCAGATGATCTCCAAGGTCCTACATTTCCTCTTCCTACTCTTGTTTTGTAGTTCATAGCCACATGACCAAAGTTATTACAGAAGGTACAAATAACATTTGTTACCTTTTCCATCTCGAATGGACTAAACAGGTTGTCGTAGGATCTTTGCCAGTTCAAGTTTACCCAGTTGTCAAAGTTCCTTATCTAGTTACCGTTTGGTCTTGGATACATGTGTGGTATAGGATTGTTTTCTCCATATCTGCACTCAACATGTCTATGCCCATACATTCCATATGTGTGAAGCAATGACCTTCAAACTTTCTAGACACATACCTAGCATTAGTGTTGTAATTTGCATTCCTTTTAAGTTTGTCTCTACAAACATTTGCAGTATGACTAGGCTTATGGAAAACAAAGAAGATAGGTTTAAAAACCTTCTTACTGGTAGTCTTGTTGACTTTAGGAGCAGTTTTGTTCTTTGTACCAGAGGATTCACCTTTTTCAGTTGTATGAAAACCAAGTCCAAAGATATCACCCTTCATTCTCTATGATTGAATTTGTTCTTCCAGCATGGTAGAAATTTTCACAAACTTCTCCAATTTCTCATTGGCTTCAGTAAGATTTTTGACAAGATCTTCATTATGCTTAGATAGGTTCTCTTTCAGAGACGATCCCAGCTCAAGATCTAGCTTTAGGTTCTTCTTTTCTTCTGTTTCAGCAATCAAGTTCTCATGCATAGTGTCTTTTTCCCATTTGATCTTTATAATCTCTTGATCTCTTTCCTTGATAAGATCTTGAATAGCTCTTCTAGCTTCTAGTTCCTCACTCATGCAGATAGTGAGACTTTCTAGCTCTCTCCTTAGATTCAATTTCTCACCATGCAAATTTTCAAATTCTTCTACTAAAGCTTCAATATTGGCTTCATCTGAAGAACTATTATCAGATATTTCTAACATTTTTTCAGATAGCTCTCTCCTTTTGACTTTAGAAGCTTTTAGTTTGCCCCTATGGGATTCAACTTTATTTCTGTTAGCTTCTAGCTCTCTAGCCATCTTGAAGTAGCTCTTGTCCCCATGGTAGTTTCAAGACTCCCTTCTAAGCGGTTAGGCTTCAAAGAAGTTAGGCTTTGATACCAATTGAAGGACTTGAAAAGCACTGAGAGGGGGTGGTGAATCAGTGACACCAAATAAAACACTGCTTCAAACACTAACCGGTAGATGAACTTAATCAAATATTTAAACAAAATACATGCTATCCAAAATGATATAACAGCATCCACAAAAACTAAAGCATCCACCATAACACAAGTGTTTATACGTGGAAAACCCAAATAGGTAAAAACCATGGTGAGATGAAACTCACAAGTTAACTATCTACAGCAATAGATAACTGACCAGTTAAGGTCTTACAAAGTGCTCTACTAGGAGTGAATCTTGTTAGAGATCCCAAAGATTGATTAGAATCTTATACCCTATTAAGAGTACTACCCTGTTAGGAGTAACCCCATTGAAGGATTTGAGAATCCAAACTAATGGATCACCTTGTTAGAGGATTCATATAATGAAGCTTGTTAGAGCTTACCTAGTTAGGGGATTTGATTTTGTTGTAATGATTAGAAAACAACAAGAATGGCTTGATCTGTTCTGAGTAGCATAGTACTTGCTTGATCATATCCTACTAAGTACATTCAATGGTGCTCTGTATCTTAACACTTATCACTCTTCAACTCATTCTCTGTGCATACCATCATTAACACAACATCCTTTGAATGATTCACTAAGATGTCTTTAAATAGACATTCATATCTTATGTCGACCTAAGGAAATCAAAATGCAATTTCTTAGGTGCATTGTATCTAGATAAGTGAACAATAACACATCACAAAAATGACCGCCAAGAAGTCGGTGTTGGTAACTCATCACAAAATCAGACACCAGTTAGAATACTCGATACCAGTTGGAACAAAACATGTGAACTGTTGTCCTGGAATCTTCTGCTTGATCTCCATCTTCATTTTCATCTTCATTTTGATGCCGACTTATTGTAGCCACAGGTTGTCTCTTATGCACATACCAGTTGACACAAAGTACCAGTTAGAGAGAAACTTTAAACATACTAGTTAACAATGTAAACTAATTGAACTTACACCGATAGTCAATGTAATCATATGTGTGTGTGAGAGTGTTTCATCAATGACAACAAGTGATGAATACATTACAATCAGCATCAAGTCAATAAATAGCACAGTGAAAGATAAAGCATGAGAGTACACAACACACAACACCAATATTTTGATGTGGAAAACCCATTTAAGGGAAAGAAGATGGTGAGAAACCCTACCCACAATCAGATAATACTTCTGCAATAGTATGTGAAAATATTACAATGGGGATTGTACTTGCAATTAGGCCAACATCCTAGAGGACACTCCTCAACATAAAAGGGAAGTTTCACTGACTTACATAAACATCAAACTACAATCTAGAGAAAATGAACTGTGGAAATAGCATCTCCTAATGCTTGGTTATAGTTCTAGTTAAGCACATATGTCTTCCCTGCAACACCAAACTCTCCATAACACTTCACTAAATGATATATCCTTGTTCACACATTTACCTCTCTCTGATAATGCAGATATAATACCTATTTTCATATCAAATTACATAAACATATCTCTTATATATACAATTCATCAACCTTGATAACAAGGTTGACTAAACCCTCAACCCTCAACACATAATTGCAAAAATTACATCACCCGATACAAAGATCGACCATCGGATATAGAGGTTGATTGAAGATTTTTATGCTTTTGATATTCATTTACTAGCTAGAAAGAGAAATGGTATATCAAATGCATTGGCTATAGTAGCAAGTACATTGGATCTAGTAAGCCAGTCTCCTTTGAAAATATTATCTATAGAGCTCGTCTCCACACTTGTTGTACCTGACAACATCTCTCATTTCCAAGTCTTTGACGATGATAAACATATACTAGCTTTCCTTGCTAATTTGGGTGCCTTTGAAGAATAAATCATTGATGAGGATGATAGATTAGACACCGTTGATGAAGACAATAATGAGGATAATGTTAACCTCCCCACAAATGTTATTCCTAAAGGTATGGTCACCTTAGATCAACTTTTTGACTCCGATCTCATGATAAAAGAAAGATTGACCACTGTTTCAGATGTTGGAAAATATGAACCACACAATATTGGTCAAGAGGGTCAAGAGAAGATAGTTTACATTAAAAATATTTGCATTCCCATTAGGAGGGAGAAAATCTTACAAATCCTGAAGAAGTATATTGATATTATAGCATGGGAGTATGAAGACCTAAAAAATTTTGATACATCTATTATTACACATGTTATACCATTAAGACCCAACACAAAACCATTCAAACATAAGAATCAGCTTGTCAATTCATTGATAAAACCTCTTATTCTCAAGGAAGTTCAAAAATTGCTTTCTGCTAGGATTATTTTCCCTATACACCATTCTACCTGGGTGGCTAACCTGGTACTAGCACAGAAAAAGAATGGAGAGATCAAGCTGTGTGTAGATTTCTGAAATCTCAACAAGGCATCAAAAAAGGACAACTATCGCTTACCTTCCTTAGATGAGGGTTTGCAAATTGTGAATGGTTCACAGTTGATGTCATTTGTTGATGCCTATTTTGGGTATAATCAAGTGTTGGTCAATCATGAATATTATTTAAAGACAACTTTCACCACTAAATGGGGTGCTTATGCATATTGCCAGATACCATTCGGGTTGATAAACATTGGCACAACCTTTCAAAGAGAAATGGATATCACTTTCAAGGAGTTGGCTGGAAAGTACATCATCATATATATGGATGACCTCACCATATTCTCTAAAATTAGGAAATATCATTCAGACCAGCTATGAAAAGTGTTATAAAGATGTCGAAAGTATGGGATATCCCTTAATCCCAAGAAGTGTGTGTTTGGGGTTGCTAAAGGGAAACTCCTTGGTTATGTGATCTCCGAAAGAGGAATATAAATCGACTGAGACTGAGTGGAAGCCCTGCAAAAATTATAAATGCTAGGAAGTAAAAAGGAGATGAGAGATTTCTTCAGGAAGATTAATTTTGTGAGAAAAATCATCACTGGATTTGTACAAATAGTCAAACCATTTAATGAGATGATGAATAAGGACACTGAGATAGAATGGAACAATATAGAAAAAGAGTCATTTGCATAGATCAAGAAATCCATTGCAGAAGCTCTTCTGTTGACTAGTCTTGGTTACACCTTTCCATTCTATATATATTATTTTATGTCATTACATTCTAGTGTTGTTGTTCTAACATAGAGGCCAGCAGGAGATGGGAATCCAATCACATTTATGAGTTCACCTTTTAAAAATGTTAAAGTAAGGTACTCAACTCTTGAAAAGAAAGCTTTCACTTTTGGTAAGAGATGTTCAGAAATTTAGACTACATCTTAAGGAGTAAGATATATGCAATTGTGCCTAACCAAGTAGTCAAGTCGCTATTAATATAGAGTGAACTTGGAGAGAACTGTAGAAAATGGATTTGCCATTTTGTAGGTGTATATGGTGAAAATGGATAACAATAATAATGATATTGAAAGGCTAAATGACCCTAGCCTAACAACAACAAAGATCCACCATAACATATGAAGATTACCTAAGACAATGCAAATCAAACGAAATCACAAAGACTATACCATCACATGTCCAATAGGGTTTGGATCTCCATTCTTCCTATCTCCATTGATCTTGCTTGATATATTTGCTCTCAGATTTTATGTGCACAAGAGCTCAACAAAGAACGGAATGTGGTTGCAAGTAGGATCGTAGTGTAGTCCAGTGTATAAAAGATGATTCATTAGGATGATTAGAATGATTGATTAGGGTTTGATAATGAAGGAAGCATCTCCTTATATAGAAGACACTATATGAAATGGAGGGATAAGATTGAGAGGTGTAAAAGGAGGTCGGCTATGATTAGAGGGTAGGTAAAAGAAATAATAAAATAATGAGAGGGGTAGGTAGTGTATGAATTAAGAGATGAATGACATGTGTCATGGGTAGAAAAGGTTAATGAATTAATTAAATAAATAACGATTTATTTAATTAATAGAAGAAGTGGGATAATTAAATAAATAAGATATTTATTTAATTTAGGAAAAAGATAATTTAAATAAATAAATGTATTTATTTAAATGAGAAATAAGGCTAGAAGAGGATAAATGAATTAATTAAATAAATAAAGATTTATTTAATTAATAGAAGAATTAAGCTTTGATAATTAAATAAATACAATATTTATTTAATTAAACATGTCAATTTTAGGTGTCTACATTTTGCCCCTCTTTGAGACAATGCGGCTTGTCGTGTTGTTTCAAAGAAGATAAGATGAACTGATACAGAGTTGCCCCAGGTTGGGAATGATATGCCCCCTCGAGAGATTGGATGAAAATGTCTAAAAAGACTACAGACAATCTCTCGACAAGAAAGACATGATAGAATGGACTAACCGGATAAATTGATAGAGTCACGGGATAATGAAGACTAACTCGGGAGGCGAGGGCTAGGGTAGGCTATAAGATAGACCACGTGGGGGAAAAGACATCCTCATTGTCATCTACACATCCATGAGAGCAGATTGTAGAGCGAAAAAAGAGCAGTAGCAGTCAGCAACGATGGCCTTTGTTCATTGATTCGACCGCGTTCGCCGATTCCAGAGGCCAGCAGAGGCAGGAGAGTCGGTAAGTATCGCAAAACCTCCTCGTACTTTGATGCATTTATTGTTGTCATTAATGCATGCTAGATAGAGCAATAAATGTGCTTAGACTAAGGTCCAAAAAGTGTCCAAAAATGTCCAGGCACGTCTGCGTTGGTGCCAGGCGCGTCTGTGCTCGCGAGGCGCGTCTGCGTTTGTGCCAGGCGCGTCTGCGTTTGAACCCACGTCTGTGTCAAATGCATCCACGTTTGTGATGGTTAGTCACGTCTGTGCCAAGAAGGTATGTCTGTGTTGCCCTAGCGCATTTGTGCAAAGCATAGGCACGTCTGTGCAGTCTTCAAGCGCGTTTGTGTTTTAAAAAGTGTGAAGTTGCATCTTCTAGGTCAAATCGGCAGTTCTGTGATGAACATATGTTGTCGATTGGATAAGCTGCTGAGAGGATACACTCAAGCAGGTCCTCTAAGAAGACTAGGATAGATCAAGGCACTTTGTGATGAACAGTGAGTACCAAGATATAGTACTTTGTGATGAACAAGGAGTACTAGAGTATGAGTAGCACTTTGTGATGAACAATGAGTGCAGATGTGAGTAACACTTTGTGATGAACAGTGAGTGTCACACACGTAGTACTTTGTGATGAACAGAGAGTACCACTAGGATAGAAGCAACACTTTGTGATGAACAGTGAGTGTCATGAGGATAGATAGCAACACTTTGTGATGAACAGTGAGTGTCACTAGGATAGAATGCCATATGCATTTAGATAAAAAGTAGCATTTTGTGATAAATAGGGAATGCCACTATGACTGACATGAGTGATTTGCTTGACTGTAGGAGTATTTGCCAATGTTGGAGTCATGGGAGAGATTCCCATCTACTCATAGGTTGCGACCTGAGTTGTCCCTCGAAGACCGAGCGGCTATTGAGGAGATGGGATTGAGACACATTCTGTATGTGCCTGAGTTTCGGGTGAACATGGGACTGTTGACTGCGCTGGCGGAGAGATGACACTCTGAGACCTGTACTTTTCATTTGTCAATGGGTGAGATGATAGTCTCCCTTGAGGATGTATATAGGATACTGAGGATACCAATTGATGGGGAGCTGATCCCATATGATCGAGATGGAGACAGGGAGGCCTTGAGACGAGTATTCCAGGACCCAGGACTGGAGATGAGGGTAGGACACGTGGTGTGGGACACCATGACAGCCATAGGGCTAGTGTTGCCAGCAGTGGTAGGAGGAGCAATTAGTGGGTTCCTGTGTCCAGATAGGGCAACACAAGGGTTGGCTGACAGTTTGACAGGATTCAGAGGATGCCACGGGGCTCAGGCTTGTATGCACGGACTGTCATAGATCAGGCACAATTTGGGCCCTTGCTGTCATATGATCAGGCAGTTACACAGCTGGTAGAGATGATGCCCCTACCCTGGGACATGTGGCCAAAGATTGAGGATGCCGGCATGGATGCTAAGTACATAGCATACTGGGTAGAGAATCCCTTCCCATGGTTGACGGATCTGAGAGAGCCATTGGATGGAGATGGGGGTCGAGAGGATGATGATGGTGGAGGTGATGGGGGCAGAGGGTGATGGAGGAGGAGGGGAGCAGTTGGAGAGAGGAGGGTTGCACCTCGGAGGGAGGGTGGTGAGGAGAGAGAGGATCGGGTGGTGAGGGGTCACGGTGGATTGCCGCTACAGGTGCCAGCAGCACAGGGTCCCACACAGGTACAGGTACAGGGACAGGGATAGATATAGGGACAGGTACCAGTACAGGTACCGATACAAGGGCAGGCACCCATACAGGGGGAGCCACAGGAAGAGGTAGAGGGGGCTGACCCAGAGGAGGCTGAGCTGATAGAGCTGAGGGAGATCTACCAGGGCCAGGCAGATGAGATCCAGGAGTTAGAGAGGGAGAGGGATCAGCTCAAGAGGAGGCTCAAAGATACTAAGCGGGAGCGTGATCAGGCTATTCAGTATTATACAGAGGCTGAGACAGCGCTGAGGGCGGGGAGACAGGCAGCGGAGGACAAAGGGGTAGGATATGCTTATGTCCTGCAAAAAGGGGAGGAGATTACCTATTGGTGAGATCTCTACTATGGTGCAGTGCTAGCAAATTAGCGGGTGAGGAGCTTCCATAGACCATCGCGTACAGCGACAACTACGGGAGAGAACCGAAGGAGACAGGCATCGAGTGGTGGGGTTATGGGTCCTCCACCACCACCAAATAGAGGGGACAGGCAGGATGATCTTGGGGTGGGTCCTTCAGAGGCGCAGATTCCATCGAGGCCAGGCAGCTCCGAGGGAGGGAGTTCATCATAGCCGTAGAGGGCTCCCTATGTATCAGTTTTGTACCATTTTTGTATGATGATGTAGACACCTGCGGGTGATTTTGTAGCCATATGATTTTGACATCATTGTATCATGACACTTTTATGATTATATATATGAGATGATTCATCTTTGCGGTAGCTATATGCATGTGTACCTATGTGATGAGATGCCCTTATGTGATGTTTGTTTTATGCTATGGATGCAAATATGTATATGATGCAATGCAATATATTTTTTCTTTTATGTTTTATATGTTATGCATGATGCAAATGTGAATGTATGTAATGCAAATGAATATGATAATGCAAATGTAAATTGTGCTAACAAGTGTTGTGTGCAGGATGTGATGCAATTGTGATATCTATATGTATGTATGGAATGCTTACATGTGGTAATGCAGGTGCAACTACATGAAATGCAAATGTTTTTGGTATGTCATTATACTCATTCATGTGATAGCAGGCTATGCGGACTCGAGAAGGACAATGGAAGTCAGTCAAGAAAGGGGGATGAAAGACAGAAGATATGAAAGTGAAAGAGCTTCTTGTGCGTTATCATCATTGAGCTTTATTATGGCAAGTAGGTTATGACAATCGAGGCATATGTTCGACCCAGAAAGTCATTGTACCCATTTGCATGGAGATAAGATAGTCATAAACAAGGAATGCCCCAGTTCATACTAGACTCACAGTGTCCTCATATCCTTGGACAAGTCATAGCATTACTAAGAGATAATCCACAGACAGCAAATACAAATAGGTGACGATACCCCAGCCTCGCCTTTCTAGTCAAAGACATCCTGGAGATAGAATCTCTAGTCAGAGACATCCCGAAAAAGCTAAAAGACATGTCACCAAAAGATAAAGTCAAAAGAAAACCAAGACTTGACACCAACATCCACTATAGCCCTCAAGTTTAGTGTCTCTTGTCACTTGTATAAGTCTTATTTGATTATGGTCACAATGTTTACTTTCATAAAAAGGATAGATAGCATTGAACCATATGTTGTCTGAGTCTGTTGAAAGATTTGATTTGTTGAAGCCCATTGTTGCTCCTGCGTCTCATCTAAAACTGACTGAATCCATGAAATTGATACTTTATTGTGGAGAAGATGAAACTTTATTGTAGATTTGTGATGCAAATGTTTCTTTATTGCGGATTGTGCACGGATAGATTGAAGGAAGCTGGAAGAAACTGTACTCCTTGAAACATGTGATGTTCTCAGTTCCACACCCATCACTAGACGTAGGATTTGCCTTAGCCACAGATAGGATCTGATTTATTATGGATGGAAAGGGATGAAAAGGGAGGTTTATTATGAATGGCTAACCAATCTTGGGTAGATCAATAACAAGCCATGATGGGAATGGGTAAGTTTATTTTGAACGAATAGGTTGTGAATGTGTGCAAAGTGAAAGGATGAAAGTGGAATCCTGAAGGAGGGAGGAGCAATGTCTCTACACATGGTGTTGGTGACCCAATTTTCACTATGGTACTTGCCCAGGGCACCACCGAAGTGGTTTTCACCGTTGGACGAAATTATTTCTCTTTACTTTTTTCAATTTTTCAATGTTTTTTGTGTCACAAGGCGCCTATTTGCCAGGTTTTCACCAAGTAACGAATTTTTATTTTTATGATTTTTTTGTATTTTTGAATTAGGATATTCCGAAGAGCTATGTGTAGAACCTGCGAAGGTGCATGTTGTTGATAGGATCCTCCAAAGGTTCACCTTCTGTAGTTGAGAGCTGATATGCACCAGATCCATATGCTGCTGTAATAATGTAGGGACCAAGCTAGTTTGGTTTGAACTTGCCCTTCTTCTCTCTGTCTTGTTGATTTTTAGGATTTTCTCTAAGAACTAAGCCCCCTACCTCAAACGTGTGAGGCTTGACCTTGTGATTGTAGTTGTGACTCATTTGTTGTTGGTAAGCCTTGAGATGACTAAAAGCAGTTTGTCTTCGTTCATCCAATAGTTCTAGCTCTTGTAAGCGAGAGACCCTATAGTCTTCATCACTGATGATGTTTTGCAAAGAAACCTGTAAAGAGGGTAGCTTGACCTCAATAGGCAAGATGGCTTTAGTACCATAGACAAGTGAATAGGGTGTAGCTCCTGTAGGTGTGCGGACACTTGTGTGGTAGGTCCAAAGTGCAGGATTAAGTTGGATATGCCAATTACGACCAGCATCGTCGACTGTCTTCTTAAGGATTTTAAGGATTGTTTTATTAGATGCCTCATCTTAGCCATTACCTTGGGGGTAATATGGTGTGGAGAAATGATGGGAGATATGGAAGCGGTCATAGAGTTCACAAACATCCTAATTTTTGAAGGGACGCCCGTTATCAGTGATAATGGAAACAGGAATACCATATCAGCAAATGATATAGTTAAGGATGAATGTAGCAATCTATTTTCCAGTAACTTGTGTGAGAGGAATGGCTTCAATCCATTTTGTAAAATGCTCTATGGCAGTGATAATGAATTTATGACCATTGGAAGAAGGAGGGTGAATCTTGCCTATGAGATTGAGTCCCCACTAACAAAAGGGCCAAGGAGACGCAAGTGGTTGAAGTTCTTGTGCTAGCGCATGTATGAGGTCTCCATGAATTTGACATTGATAAACTGATATGAGTCTTTCTCCATATTGGGCCAATAATATCCAGTCCTGATGAGTTTCTTGGCCAAGGTAGGACCACTAGCATGTGGACCACATATCTCTTCATGCACTTCCCGTAACGCAATCTGAGCTTCATCGCTTTCTAAACATCTAAGAAGAGTGCCATCTAGACCTCGCCGGTATAGGATATCAGCTAAAATGACATATCGAGAGGATTGGCGAATGAAAGTGCGATGTTGGTTATTTGATAGAGCAGGAGGTAAAGTATTGTCACGTAGGTATGTGAAAATGGAACCATATAACTGGGATTCGGGACCAACAATGCATATCATCTCAGTAGGCATGATCTCATATGAAGGGACCAAAATGTTATCCACCAAGAACTCATAAAGGGTCTCATTTGGAGGTAAATCAATCAGGGAAGCAATTGTAGCCATGGCATCTACGGCGCGATTCTTCTCTCTTGGTATCTGCTCAAAGTCTATCTTTGTGAAGTGTTGTTTCAGGTCATCCACCATTTGTTTATAAGGCATTAATTTTTCATCTTTTGTTTGGTAATCATCAGTTGCTTGGTGGATGACAAGTTGGGAGTCCCCAAAAACACAAAGTTCCTGGATCTTCCATTGAACTGCAATTCGTAATCCTGTTGTTAATGCCTCATATTCCGCTATATTATTAGTGCAAGGAAATGATAAGCCGTATGATTTTGGTATAGAATCCCCTTGAGGAGTTATAAAGAGGATGCCAGCTCCTGCCCCATGCTGTGTGTATGAGCCATCGAAGTACAGTTGCCATGGCTTGGCATGTGACATTGTCAAAATGGATTCGTCTGGAAATTCTGAACTTAGAGGAACATCATCTATCATGGGAGCATCTGCTAATTGATTTGCGATGACTTGTCCTTTTATTTCTTTTTTGTCTACATACTCGATGTCGAATTCACTCAGGATCATTACCCATTTGGCCAATCGCCCAGTAAGTGTTGCCTTATTGAGAAGGTATTTCAATGGGTCTATCCTTGCAACTAACTTAGTCTTATGAGTAAGCATGTAATGTCATAATTTCTGCGAAGCAAAGACCACAGCGAGACATGCACGCTCAATTGGTGTGTAGTTTAGCTCATATCCCACCAATGTGCGATTGATATAATATACTACTTTTTCCTTGCCCTCGGCAATTTGTTGCGCTAAGAGTGCCCCCAATGCTGTTGGAGTAGCTGAAATGTATAATAACAGTGGTTGATCTAGAACTAGTGGCATCAGAACTAGCAGATTTAGAAGATAATCTTTGAGCGTCTGGAAAGCCTGTTGATAGTTATCATCCCATTTGAATTTGATGTTTTTATGTAGCAGGTGCTAAAAAGGATTACACTTATCTGCCAGTTGTGCTATGAATCTTCGGATGGACGGGAGCCTGCCTTGTAAGGATCGAAGTTGACTTATATTTCTTGGTGGTTGCATTTCCAAGATGGCCTTGACTTTTGCTGGATGAGCTTCAATTCCCCTTTTGGATACAATGAATCCTAGGAGCTTCCTAGAGGTTACTCCAAAGACACATTTCTTGGGGTTTAATCTTACTTTGTATTTTTCCAACCGATCAAAGATGACTGAAAGTATGCCCAAATGTGTATTTCTGTCTATTGATTTGCCCAAGAGGTCATCAACATAATATTCCATGGTTACGTGCATAAGATCACAAAAGATAGTAGTCATGGCTCTTTGATATGTCGCACTTGCATTCTTTAGCCCGAAAGGCATGACATTCCAACAAAAAGTTCCCCACGGACAAGTAAATGATGTTTTATGTTGATCCTCGAGTGCGATTCTTATTTGATTATAACCAGAGAATCCATCCATCAATGATAACATTTCATGACTTGCTGTGAGATCAACAATCAAGTCAATATTTGGTAATGGGAAGTCATCCTTTGGACAAGCTTTGTTGATGTCTCTAAAATCTGTGCAAATTCTGATGATGCGATCTGGTTTACTGACAGGCACTAAGTTGGAGATCCATTCGGGATAATCGATTGGGCGTATGAATCTGACATCCAATAACTTCTCAAGTTCTGCTTTGACTAGTAATGCCACTTGTGGATGCATTTTTCTTAATTTCCGTTTTACTGGTTTTGCCCCTGGTTTGACTGTCAAATGATGCATTACCAAATCCGGATCTAATCCAGGCATATTAGCATATGACCAGGCAAAGTTGATTTGTCGTTCTTTGAAGAAACTTATGAATTTTGACCTTTCAGACTCTGTCAGTGATTGAGCTAGGAATATGTTGTGTGGAACCTCTTCTATACCAATTTTTGTTTTGATAGTCTCCTCTATCAACATGGATGACTTTTCCTCATATGATGCTGGGAGAATGTCGAGCCTTCCATCCTCGGGTGCCTCAGAGAGGTTTTCGCCCTCAGATACATCCTTTCTTTTTACTTTTTTGGGGTCAGACAGCGCCACAGTGTGGTTTTCGCCATAAGACCCTTGATTTGTTCTTATTTTCACATTTTTGCGACTGGAAGGTCCGACACCCTCACCAAAATATGCCATGCTATTGAGTTATATAGTGTATCCTTCTTTATGGTCTCCAGGGGGAAGATCATCCCGTATCCCTAGGTAGTCAATAAAAGATTCATCGTTTCGGAATGTGTCAAATTGTGCAGGTCCTTCATGATCCCAATCAATGAGTTGGTGGTGAACAAGGGGAAGGCCGTTAATGTCTTCGAAGTTAGCGGAGCTAAGAGTAAAGATGTAGTTATATTCGGGTATGTCAAGGTAATTATTGAGGTCATCAATGGCACTCTCCTCATCAGTCTTGATCATGAGCGAATCCAAATTATCATCACTAGTAGCGCACTCTGGGGCAGGTGTTCTCATCCTATGTGATTTCAACCTAGAACCTTGAGACAAGGACTGTGTAGACTCCTCATGGGTTGTTTCTTGACCAACTCTGAACTTGTTATAAAATTCCTCTTCTTCTGTGGGTTCATCTGGCTCTCTGAATATCTCAGTGAGCTCATAGTCACTGGAAGACTTGTCTGAACCCCATTCCCATTCGTTAGAATCTATGGAATAGTGATCCTCTTGTTGCATTTTGGCAGCTTTGATTTGCAAGGCTTCTTCTGTCCTTTGGGTGTGGATCTTAGGAGTTAAGAAACCAAGTCCTTTCGAGCGTTCCTTCTTGAAAGTCAATTCAGGTTGTAAAGGTTCAATGATGCCTTCCTTTCGTAACCCCAGAGGGCTTTTTCCATCATACCCGAATTTTTGTAGAATTTTGAAGCCTTTGCCATATTTCTCACATGGTAGATTGATGTGATCTTGTGTTTCCTCTTCATTGTCTCTGAAAAATATTTGGTATAAATCTTCCTCTTCTAGTTCACCCCATCTTTGAAAGGTAGTAGGGTCCCATTTGAGCATCATGATGGAGATTTTCTTGTTAGGATGTGGTCTTCCATATTCTTTTGGGGAACTCATGACTTGTCGTAAGTACATGGTCTGATTTAAAGTATATTCCCCCATGCCCTTGTCTTGAAACTTGCCTTTAAGCTCACCTTGTTTTGATGTCGAAGGTTTTAATGACTCGGGATCAATGTATGCTGAGGAAGGAACAGCCTCACGATTACTAGGAATGATGGTCTCAGTCTTTGATTTCAAGTTATTGCAGTATATGAATGGATTTGGATCACCGTTAACTGTTACTTCCACGCCATTATGAGGAAACTTAATGCATTGGTGATATGTGGATGGGACTACCCTCATTTCATGGATCCAAGGGCATCCTAGCAATATGTTATAAGTGAGATTTAAATCTAGGACTTGACAAACCACATCCTTTGTAACTGGCCCAACTCTGAGAGGTAAGGTAACTATGCCCTTGGATGAACGCTCTTCATCATCATATGCCTTGATGGTGATTTTATTTGTAGAATTCACAGCTTTATCAGAATATCCCAATTGTGTAATAGTGCTTAATGTGCAAATGTTTAGACCTGCTCCTCCATCTATCAGGACTCTTTTTATTCGATGTTTGTGTATGAAGGCTTCAATGTGTAATGGTGCATTATGTGGCTGACTTACGGAGGCGTCATCGGCTTCTGTGAAAGTAAGGGAGTGTGGAATGGAAAGGTATCCCACCATGGCTTGAAACTGGTCCACATTCAGATTAGTAGGAACGGCAGTGTCTCTCAAGATTTTGTCAAGAATGGCTTTATGTGAGGGAGATATGCATAATAGCTCAAGGATTGAGATAAGCGCAGGTGTCTTCCCTAGTTGTTCTACAAGGTCATACTCAGGTTTAGTTGATGAAGAAGTGGTGTTTTTAGTTGGAGCACTTTGCAAAGTGATTTTACCTCGATGAGTTGTGAC